>NC_071268.1:20120993-20350993 GCF_023375685.1 Ictalurus furcatus | reverse complement strand
CTGAGATATAGACCTGCATTTACACACTCACCCACTCCTCTAGGATCCGGTTAACTGCTTTACTGCTGCGAGCTTTGTTCCGGCAGGCTAAGATCACATGGGCACCATGAAGGGCAAACGACCTCGCTGTTTCAAAACCTGCAAAGTGTGAGAGAAATAGAGAGAGAGAGAGAGAGAGAGAGAGGAGATAAAATGACACGAGTCCTCTTTTTCATATAATGCCACAAAAATTATCGGTGCTCTTCCTCTTTATTTGGGACTGAACAGATGGGGAAGAGGAAAAGAAAGATGGGCTAATATCTCCACATCACTTCCAGCTTTACGCTACTCGCCATCAACCTCTGATGAAAATGATTGAGGCTGCAGAAGCTGTTATGAGTTTCTCCGTTGCTGAAGTCTGAAGTAAGACCTTGGGCACTTGGCTAGAGATCCTGTCACTAAAAAACAGACACTATACTGAATGTGACCATAGATGGGGATTATATAATGATTATAGCAATGAGATGTAAAAATGCAAAGGCATCAGAGCGGTGTTGTTAGTACAGGTAAACATACCTGCCTGACCAATAACACTGACATACGCCAAGAAAAGTTCATCATTCAGCCAGGGGCGGACTTAGCACCAGGCAAACCGCATTGGGCCCCCAAAAAATGCAAATTATATATATTTGTAATTATTAATGCTAAATAACGTGTGCTGAAAATTTTTATATCAATTTTAAAACACTGAAATGAGGGAACCAATCCTATATTCTGCCTAGAGCTCCCAGATCACTAAATCCACCCCTGCAATCAGCAGCCTACTTAGCACTAAAGAGATGACCCATAAGTAGAGATATGAGTACAATTTCAATTCCAAAATCACAAGTTTAAAGCCATTTGAAAAGGTTATAACACTCCACGAAAATACTGAACTAATTACATGGGCATAAGAGGAAGCTTATATTCAAATCTAGCATACCAAAAACAAAAAGGTTATTTAAGGAGAGCCTTAGGCTATTGTTTGGGTTGTTTTGCTGACCTGCCATTTTACATTGTCCCTTTGATCACACAAAGTGTGTTTAAAGTTTTTCTAAAGCTGGCATCAGCACTTTAGGAGGCACAATGGGCATCAGATTTTGAGGTCTGAAGAGCTGGAAATAGACAGAGTTGGAGATGATGGCCAACAGTGGAAAGTCCTGACAATAATGAAGTTAAAGAGAAGGGCGTTTAGAATAAAGAAAGGCCCTCATGCAGCACAGACATGTGATAACTGCTTGCTCTGCTCTGTGAAATAACCCCTGCCCATGTCACTTGTAAAACATACTACGCTGGCATGGCCGAGAAAAGAGCTGACAGGCAAGCACGACTCAAACAGAGAACCATTGCTCAATTCTTCCTCTCTCTCTCTCTCTCAATTCTCTCTCTCTCTTCTAGAAGGCATCTCTGGATATGACACCTGACAACTGTCTATTATGAATGACATCTCTTAAAATCTTCTTAGAGTTCACACATGAATTAAATACTTATACCTTAAGCTTCCATGCGTGGCCCATTCAAGTAACCTTTGACATTAACCGCTCAATCAGACACTTCAGTGTCTCCGAGGTTGTGAAAAATGGGCGTGTTATTTTGCGCATGACTAAACCACACACTACACACCACACACGACGCACGCTCGGTTGATAAGCTGACCTTACACTTCTTTGTAAACTAAATGAGGCTGACAGCGAGTCACCAAGATTCCAAACGACAGACCGTCTGTGCGATAGGTGGATTAAAATGAACTTTAATTCGATTAAGTTTTAATCTGATTTTCATTAAAAGCCAAACTAGACGCCCTAATTGTGAGACGAGTGCTAAAGAGTAATATCCATTAAAACTCAAAATTGGAGACGGATAAGAGCTCCTTTCTGACAAGTGAAGCATGGAATTAAATTATATGACACCTTATTAGGAGTAATGGAGAGAACACTGTGCATCCCCATGGAGAGTTCTTATCCTAGAAAATGAAAGCGCAAAAAAAAAAGAAAAGAATGCTTTCCTTATTAATAAACAGCCATAAAAACCCAAAGCACGTGTCTAAGAAATCAAAAAGGGAAACGTATAAATATTACCAGAATGTGAAAATTGAAAAAGGATGTCATGATGGCAGCGGTTGGGATTGAAACGTGAGTTAATTAAACGCTGATATTTTCATAATGGGAAACAAATTAGAACATGTTTAACAACAGACGCAACCTGGTGGGTGTTGTTTAAAGAAAACAATGATCCTCGACATTAATTTAAATATATACGAGAAACACGGTGCGCCCCTCCCACCACCACTGCGCCGAGAAAGAGGCAGATCGGAGTAAAGCTCGAGCTAGGAAAAACAGTTTTATGTTGTTTGCAGCCTCTCAGCCCTGCTCACACAATACACAAGGCCAGATGTGGATTATCACCCAGTGCTAGATATGCAAATGGAAGTCATGGACATCAGCCAATGGTGGATTAAAAGCAGCAAAACGAGAGACAATTCTAAGCTATTCAGTAGTAATTGCGTTTTCTAACATTAAGGGAGATTTGTACAAGTGGAATTGAGATGGACTTTGAGGTGCAGATGTGGAATCAATAAAGGGATGAGATGTTTCAGAGACTGGCCCAAGGGTCAGATTATGGGTTTACTGCTGTTTCTGTTCCAGGCCATATCCTGGTCTGTACTGGGAGTGCTGTTTATACAGAAACACAACTTGACCACTAACACAAATGATGTGTTTTGCTGTTGCATATAATTCAAAAGGTTTGCTTTCTATTTCTTCTTTTCTGCAACTGACTCAACAGCTTTGCTCACCAAATAGGATGTGACTCTTTCATTTAATACATCACTTTAAAACATGTCTGATTTACATTTATGGTATTTTGGCATTTGCCCGTATCCAGAGTGACTTACATTTATCTCATTTATACAACTGAGCAGTTGAGGGTTAAGGGCCTCGCTCAAGGGCCCAGCAGTGGAGCTTATCGATGCTGGGATTTGAACTCATGACCTTCCTATCAGACGTCCAATGTCTTTACCACTGAGCTGCCATTACCTGATTTATCACACGATATTGTCCGCCATTCAAATAAATGCACCCTTATTTTCGGGACAAAACATTTTATGTTCCTGATCCGTGCAAAATGGACAGTGACAGTACTTCCAGTGAAGATGAATATGCATCTTAGTTGTCCTGATTGTGCAGAAACTCTGAACTCGCCTAATTTATTTAAAGCTGAAAGTACAGTGATGTTTATCGTGTCTGAGATCGTGCCATGATTGACCTATATTAGTGGCAGCAGTAAATTAAAGTCCAACCATTTGAATTGCATTGTTGTTGTTTTCTTATGTTCTTTAGATATTACATTCCTCATGCATATAAATACTTTGAGCCAATCAGCAGCCATTTTTATCCAGAAATAATGCATGTATTATCTGTTTCTTTTAACCAATTTACTAAATATTTAGATTTGGTCTGGATAATGATCTGCATTCTCATTCACATTAATGTTTTTTTTCCATCCGTTAATTATGTGGCCTGTGTGCAAAAGGTTTTTCAATCTACCTTTTGGGCACAATTTATATTATGTCACATGACATTATTTTATAGCATTTATCTACAGGGTGTCCCAAAAGTCTCCATATATTGGGGAAGTTAACACTTTTCCAAAATTTTTCATACTTAGTTCATTGTTTTGTTAAGATAGCCTTTAAGAGTGGGCACATGGTGGATTAGTGGTTAGCACGTTTGCCTCACACCATTCCCGCTGTGGCCCTGTGTGTATAGAGTCTGCATGTTCTCCCCGTGCTGCGGGGGTTTCCTCCGGGTACTCCGGTTTCATCCTCCAGTACAAAGACATGCATGGTAGGCATGGAGTGGCATGTCCAAAGTGTCCGTAGTGTATGAACGGTTGAGTGAATGTGTATGTGATTGTGCCCTGCAATGGACTGGCACCCCGTCCAGGGAGGGTGTACCCCGCCTTGTGCCCGATGCTCCCTGGGATAGGCTCCAGGTTCCTCCGCAACCCTGTAGGATCATCTCATGGTTGGATCGGGAAGCTGTCGCAAGATTGCGATGGACTTTAACAGGAAACATGGCGATCACATCACACACACCACTGCTGTCAAACTTATTGACAAATTCAAAAAGACTGGAAGTGATGCGGACCGACCGAGAAGAAGTGGACGTCCACCAACATCCAGTGACGAGGACACAACCGACATGGTGCTGGCAAACACAGTTCCCTATGTATAGAGACGTTTGGCACACACTGTATTTCAGATATTAGATTTTCAGAAAACAACTATAGATATACTCATAGATAAATAAATAAACAAATATATTTTTTCAAACTATTGCAGTGAATCAGAGAATAAGAGAACGTAAAAAGCACTTAACCTGTTTAGCTCTACTGACCCAATGCTTCACATTACAGTTCTCTTGCAACCAGTGTACTGAACACATTTTGCTCTGTATATCTGTTTCATTCATAGTAACCTACAGAAAAATGTAGAAATCAGCCTTGAATTCACTGAAATGAATTTTCTTCTTCATACAACATAAATATACAGGCTGATATCTAAAAGCTTAACATAACATAACATCTGTACACTTTTAGAAAAAGGATTCATCAGATTTTTCTTTTGAAGTGTTTTTGACTTTCTTAAGAAAAGCAATCGAACCTTTTCCCTTTGCTGACAGAGAAACACTTATCGAGTTCTTAAGGGTTCTCGATTTGACCTTTGCGCACCATTCTATACCTGAGTTTAAGTTAAAGTTATGCCCTCCCCTTTCTTGTACATGATGCTACCTGGGACACGGATATAACGACGATATAAAATGCTGAAATATAAGACGATATAGTTTTTCAGAGCAGCAGGTGTTTGATATATATTTTGGGGTTAAAGTGGAAAGTCTAGTGCTACAGAGCGTCCATGACGAGCTCCAATTCCCTCCATTAATAACAGCCCACTTTCATTTTGGATCAGGACGACGTTGTCACAACCCAAAGTAAAATGTATGGATTGTAATTACTGGAGTTGGGGTGGTGAGAAGTTCCACCTGAGCAGCCTCATGCTGTTCTATTACCCCCACCTCCCTGCTCATCCTGCCCCCGACTGCCTTGTACAACCTCTCCTGCACCACCTCCCACACTCCAGCCTTGACCCCAGCGGCTAGGGCCAACTCCCACCGCAATTTTTCATCATGCCCTCCACTCTCGCCGGTCACCGTATCCCCACAGCATCCTCTCGCACCAGACCACTCTGTCACAACACACCGAGTCTGAATTTGAGCACTGCTTTTTTATTTACTGTCATCAGCACTGACACACACACACACACACACACACACACACACACTCAAACAAAGTGAAAAAGACAAAGAAATACCCCCACAAGTGTAATACTTCTGTTCTGGGTGAGATACGATTGGGGTCGTCATTACCTCCTTTTAAAATCCTTTATGTCTTCAGCACATATGTATTCTAGTCCCTGCTCTCTCGCCTATTCATCTGCCTCGCAATTGTAATCATTATTGAACTTTTATTCACCGGTTGTAATTTTCCAGCACGACACATACGGCAGTTTTGCCCTGCTCCCAGAATTTTATCCAAGGTCAGTAAAGTTCAATAATTTGACTAACCAACCATATCTAGTATTCATTAAATAGCCAATAAACCGATTTATCAAAAAGGACATGAAATGCACATTAAAGCCCCTCAAATTCCATTTCCTCAGTCAACTGTTATCAATAAAAAGCTCACACTCGACTTAAAACCAAACTGAAGTGAAAAGGGCAGGTTGGGTCCAAATGACAACAGAAATAAAACTAAACAACACATAAAAGTAGAGATGGTAGACATGACACCCTGACACTGTAACCTCGAGTATCGTCTCATATCGATACACATCCCATAGTTTTTTCCATTTAAAAAATCTAATCTTTTAAACGATCTTTTAAACTGAACGCTTAAAAAAAATTACAGGAAATAAAATACAGAGATAAAAACATAACTTACACAAAACTGCAGGTTTTTTTTATTCAATTAAACTCTTTCACACAAAACACACACACACACACTGCAAATATATTAACTATAATTCATATATTTAATTATATATATCGTATTATGTTTATATGATATTTTATTATATAACTATAATAACATAAATATATATATATATATTTTTTTTTAAATCAAACCTATCAAAAATACATATTGTCTCTTTTAAATCTTATAAAGATTTCCAGTCAAATAAAGTTTTAAAAACCTTTTCGGAATCCATTTCCAATCGGATCGAATTCATTTGTGTTTTTTTTGCTCTGAAATCTGAGCCACAGTTTTTATTTTTTACTGGTATCGGACTGATAGCGATCCCAGATATCAGATTGGTGCTATCTCTACATAAAAGCAGCCCTAATCTCATATGATAGCTGTAAATTCACATTTAACATTCCTGACATTTAGCAGACGGCCTCTTATCCACTTTTATACAGTTTATCTCATTTATACAACTGAGCAGTTGAGGGTTAAGGGCCTTGCTCAAGGGCCCAGCAGTGGCAGCTTGATTGTTACTTCTGCTACGGAGTTCAATGTCTTCTTGAGTTACCACTATCTCTGCTCTTTAAATGCACTGTATATGAGAGCATTCACAGTCACTTACAGTTAAAAGCAGACAATGTAGGAGGTTGATTAAACTCTATCGATTTTAATGGAAAATATACTGAATATCGGCTTCAATCTGAATCCCACCTCACAAAGCCATAGCCTTTAGAACTTTTCTCCAACCCGATTCACTTTTCCAGCAAATAACTATACCAGGAGATAGAGACAGATGAATAATCCAAAAATCATACTAAAAAGATACAACAACACAACTATAAAAATTTTAAAAAATTCAGATAAACTCAAAACGCATACTGAGCCTGGGATTTTTAGGGATGCTAAAATTGAGTCTCGTTATTTATCCCCAGCTCAACCATCCACTGGATTCTCTAGACACATATAGAGAATTCTCCAACATACAGCACAAGACGCAGATGATGAGAGGCAATAACACTGAATGTTATTGCCCTTTTTTTATCTGATTTTTTTTTTTTTTAAAGTCTTATTCCTGTTTTATTTTAGCATGTACCTGTAATCAGCATCTATATGAGAGCTACCACTAAGTCAGGAAAAGCAAAGAGCTGGTCAATTTTTTTTTAAACAGACCAACAAGTAATATTTTACATTTTGAATAACTGTCATATGATTATTTATATGTAGAAGAAAGAAAAAAGTTAATATTTTTTTAAAATCATCAGATCAATAAACATAAGAGCAAGACAACCTGATCAAGTAAAATAACTACTAGATAAATCTAGTGATCTATACATACAGTACATCCATATCTACAATGCTATAAGACAGCAGGACATACACAGTGTAATTAGTGCAATGTGACTGCCATGCGACATCCATCACCATCAGAGAATAGCAGCAGAGACACACCTGGAGTCTGTACAGATGTGGAGGGCAAACGACCACGCAACCAATATCCACAGATAACATACTGCTGTTAAACAGCGGCTTTCACTCTAATAAAGGCTGACATACTGTATAACTTTAGCTCCAGAGGAACGAGTGTTCAAAAGAGCCCCTGTGTTATTAGGACTGAGACTGAGTCAGGGAATGCAGTAAGTGAGAAAGCTTTTAGGACGTGTATATGTTCTTACCCTTTCACTTTATTTTCTTTAAATAAAGTAAATTACAGTAAAGAATATAATTAGTTCTTTCACAGCAAACAAAAATAATAAGTATGTTTATATAATAGAAGTTTAGTCTGATGATTTTTTTTTTTTTTTTCAAATTACGCTGGCAAAATGTTCGAGTTTATTTTATGTCTGCATAAAGAGAGAAAAGACTCAGATCAGGATACCGTGACAGCAGTCCTTTTCATCCTGTCAGAGAAAGGACCAGAGCGCTGAACAGTAAATAACTTTTACTTGGTTCAATAGAATAGAATTAAGGAAAGCACCCCAGTTGCTAATGGGAATGAATGGGAGGCATCAACTCAGGTCAAAAGTACTGCAAGATCAATGCAGCGGTACGGGTGTAGAGCAATACAAAAGACAGTGTGTGTGAGTGTGTGTGAGAGAGAGAGAGTGAAAGAGAGTGAGTGAGAGAGTGAAAGCGAGAGAGTGAGTGAGTGAGTGAAAGAGAGAGTGAGTGAGTGTGTGAGAGGGAGAGAGAGAGAGAGAGATAGTGTGAGAGAGAGAGAATTCTTCTACCACAATTAACTGTGGAGAAAAGAGTGAGAGTCCCATAATGAGAAGAGTAATGGACTAATGGGATGCAGTGAACAGTGGTCTAATCAGGTAGAGGATGGAAATGCACTATTCCTTCTAACCACAATTACCAGATCACATGGTTACTTAGTTAGTTACAGTTAGATTTATATAGCGCTTTTCTAGACACTCAAAGCAGTTTACACTGTATGGGGGGGAATCTCCTCAACCACCACCACTGTATAGCATCCACCTGGATGATGCGATAGCAGCCACAGTGCGCCAGAACGCCCACCACACGCCAGCTATTAGTGGCGAGGAGAGAGTGATGTAGCCAATTCAGGAATGGAGATTATTAGGGGGCCGTGATAGAGAAGGGCCAATAGGGGGATTTCACCAGGACACTGGGGTTATACCCCTACTCTTTTACGAGAAGTGTCCTGGGATTTTTAATGACCACAAAGAGTCAGGACCTCGGTTTAACATCTCAACCAAAAGTCAGTGCTGTTTTTACAGTAGTGTCCCCGCCACTATACTGAGGCATTAGGTTTCACACAGACCACAGGGTGAGCGCCCCCTGCTGGCCTCACTAATACCGCTTCCAGCAGCAACATTAGTTTTCCCCAGAAGGCCTCCCATCCAGATACTGGCCAAGCTAAACCCTGCTTAACTTCAGTGGGAAACCAGGTGAGAACTGCCAGGAGATATGGCTTGGGCAGAGCTTACTTATGGCTTATTATGGGGAAAATTATATTGGCTCTCTATGCATGATGTAACTGAGGATTGATATACATTTTCAATGCACTAAAACTGCCACAATAGAAACCGCCAGAAGAAATAAGGGAATGGAATTAAATTAATTATTCAAAAAACAAGCATCCTAGCGTTAAGACATATTAAACTACAGCGTAACTACAGCGTATATTTAGTAAGATCTTCAAACATTTAACTTCTTCATATAAATAGAACAGGTTGATTTTCATCCTTACCAATAGTTTAAGGAAAATTAGCGCTGACGAGTAATTTGAAAGAAATCATTTATTTTAAATTCACAAAATTAAACATTTAAATAACAGAGTTTGTTGTAATGGCCATATTGAATAGCAAAGAAAGAGTGGATTTTTAATGTCAGATCATTCAGTAAATTAAATAATAATAATAATAATAATAATAATAATAATAATAACAGTGAACCTTACAGCAATTTACAGCAATTTAAACATTTAGGCTAAAACCAAAATCTTTTGATTTCCTGATTCAATTTACTGACTGTATAATAAAAATACAAAATTTGACCATCAATATCTATGCTGTATTATTATTATTTTAATTGCATAAATGCTGATAGCCCAGTGATTGTTTTTGTATTTATTTATTTATTCTCAATTTTTAAATGATCACCAGTAATGTCCCTGAAACTGCATCTTTGTATCTAAGCTTCAGTTTCAGCAGGAAGGGTTCCACTACCCTCTAGCGTTCAGTGAAGAAAAAAACACTGAAAAAAGAACATTATAAGCTTATCCTGATTTATATATATATATTTTTTTTTTTTTAAATTATCCTAAAAAAGAAAATGTGTAGGAAATAAAAAACATTTTCTCAAAACACACCATAATTTTTTATCTAAAAAAAATCTATATAAATTTCATTACATAGCTCAAGGAAATAAAATCCCACATTTTGCAGCATTCTCTGCGTTCCATTTAAACAGAGCATTAATTTTAATATTAATATTTATATTATTGAATTGTTTTATTTACAATTCTAATGGGGTTTTTTTCTGTCTCAAGCAATCCTGTGAGATGGAAAGATTATGTAAAACACAGCCAAAGCCGACTACAAATAACAAGCCAAAGCAAATCAGCTTAAAATGCAACTTAAAATTTTTTGAATTCAATTTCTGAACTCAATAAAGTAATTTCAGAACGGTCCGTGTGAGGAATAAGCACAGCAGCTCAAAGCTAAACAAGGGTAAGAGCTACCTTTCACACAGACCTCACTTCCTAAAGTTGCAACTCACATTAATCTCTGGCTGACTGAACCACTGCTGCTTCACAACAGAATGACTGAGATGCATTTGTCTTTAGTCCACTATGCTACAAGCTTAGTGCTTAACACGTTTGCCTCGCACCTCCGGGGTTGGGGGTTCGATTCCCGCCTCCGCCCTGTGTGTGTGGAGTTTGCATGTTCTCCCCGTGCTTCGGGGGTTTCCTCCAGGTACTCCGGTTTCCTCCCCCAGTCCAAAGACATGCATGGTAGGCTGATTGGCATCTCTAAATTGTCTATAGTGTGTGAATGTGTGTGTAAATGTGTCCTGCGACGGGTTGGCACCAGGCTGTGCTGTGACCATGTATAGGATAAGCAGGATAGATGGATGGATGGATGGATACTGTTACATGCAGCTCAAAGCCATCCTGTTCTTCAGAGTTAATCATAACAACCGATTCAGCCTCACTGATAAACACTGATACTCATGTACATTATTAAGGTATGATTTGTGGGTTCTGTATGCACCATTCACAAGGTAATGTAGGCTAATGTTTCAGTTAGTGTTGAATCTCTGTAATAAACCTGAAACTGAATGCTGAAACACCTGCTATTATTCACAAGGCTACAGTGCCACCCTCTGTACATTATGTGCAATTACATCACCTCATTCCACTGTTCCTGCGAAAGGTGCACACAGGTTTCTGCAAATGTTCAGTTAATTATGATAAAATTCATATTAATTCTCTTAACCCCCACCAATAAACAATTAATGGATGCTTCACTATCATCACCTTGTTTGGGGGGTGGGGGGGAAATGGGGACGATGACGACAACAGCAGCAACCATGAAATAACAGAAAAGTAAATAAATAATGTATGCATATACTGGGATATGAACAGCAGAATAACATTTCTCTGGTACTGCACTCACCGATACCAGAATTGCCCCCCGTGATGATTATGACCTTGTTCGATAGATCATGACCCTGCAGGATCTCCAGCGCAGGAGTGTTGCCATCATAGCGCTTAGGCTTCACCTGCACATCCTCTACGGTGAAGGCCTGCCGAGGGTCAAAGTACGTCTTCCTCTTATTGATGTGACTGAAAGATGGGAAAGGAATAGAAATGAAGAAAAGAAAAGCAGACCTCAGGCTGAACTACTCGCTGTTTCTTTAAAACTGCTCCCAATGGATATTAAAAGCACTATTAGTGTTGTGAAATGATCTAACAAACATACAATATCAGCGCATACACAGTACGCATCACAGGAAACTGAACCATGAAGAAGAAATTGCAGAACTCACTCAACATAAAATATCTGACCCTTGGCATCCGTCTCTTGCTCCCACCCGTAAGGCAGATCTGTAGAAAAAGTCACAAGCATGCAGTAGTTAAATAGAAAGCAAGGACACCGTTTAAGTTTCATCTGCTGGATTTAGTGTTACAGGATAAAAATATGATTGACATTTCTACATGAGCTATGACTGCAGTGTGTTCTGATTAAATTTAAACCTGTAATAGTCATACAATGTTCCTAATACAATAGAAAAGCAGTGACTCACAAATGGTCTTGTAATGGATCTGGCTCTTGTCGCTTTGTTTTAAGGCTCTCCAGACTACAAATTAGCTATACCCCGAGCCAGAACAGAGATGCTCATCTCCAGCCCTGTTCCTTAAATAGCAACTTATAATTTCAGGAGAGGGATGGGGTAGAGTACTTGTCAACATTTGTTAGAGTAACTGCAATTTTCCCCAACTGTCAGAGAGCAGACATGGATCCCAACAAAACACAGATTGCGATACAAAGAGAGATAACACGTAGCCAGTGCCACTAGATATGTTTTAACGCAACCAGTTTATGTTAGTTAAGTGCTCACGGCAGAGGTGGGTCTTCAGCTGTTTTTTGAAGATAGTGACAGATTCTGCTGTCCGGATTGAGGTTGGAAGTTCATTCCACCACTGAGGGACGTATTTCATCACTCGTAATTAAAGGGTTTTTTTAAACTCCCCCACCAGGAGCATATTTTCTGCCATCATTTGAAGAGAGAATCAAACTCTTCTGGGAGAGACACTTGGACTTGGACTTGGAGGTGGAGAAATTGGAGTAACTTGTGCAGAAATTACATCCTGCACAAATTACTGAACCAAATACCGTGTACCTCCAGTATTTCCCACAACACAACGCATTTTACAAATGAAAATTGTACACACTCGGCTCTTAATGTATCATGTTGCCATCTTGAGAATCAGTGAATGTTTGCGCCTCTTGTAATAGTCGTGTACGAGTATGAAAAGACAGATTTCAACATCATGTACAGTGCCCTCCACTAATATTGGCACCCTTGCTCAATATGAGCAAAGAAGGCTGTGAAAAATCTCCTAAATTGTTTAACCTTTCAATCTTTTATTCAAAACATGCTGTCATGAATATCAAACAATTCCAACAAAAACTCAGGTTTATCAAAAAACATATCTTTGTTAAATATACGTGTGCAACAATTATTGGCACCCTTTTAGTCAATACTTTGTGCTACCAAAGCTTTCTTTGCTCATATTTACCAAGGGCGCCAATATTAGTGGAGGGCACTGTAGCCACTGCTGGAAAGGGGTCAAATATGCAGAAGATGCTGGAAAAGTAAAGAATATGCAAGACCTGGAGGATTTATCTGAAGAACAGTGTGCAGTTTAACTGCTCAGGACAAACAAGGGACTCATGAACAACTATCACAAAACATAAACACAGTCGCTGATCATCCAGATAACGACACACAGTATTACTAATCAAGCGTGTGTAAACTTTTAAACTGGTTGATTTGTGTAAATTCAGTTATTATAGTTTCTTGTGGACTATATGTAAACATGTTATGTGAAATAGCTTATTCAGGGCAGGACTAAATAAAAAGAAAATGCAATTTTTTTTATGATGCCTCTTATTTTTATGCAATCCCTTTTATGATTTTTATGAAGCCAGGTGTTTTATCAGTAACCTCCTGCACAGCGTTTCTTCTTTCCAGTTTTAGGATGCTCCCACTGTGTCTTCATCTCCTCATGACTGTGAGACACGAACAAAAACACAAGTAAGGACATTTTCGCAGACATGACACTGACTGTAGTACTAACACCTTAACAGCATTCCCCACATGCACAGAAATGAAAGCAGCTGACATTAGACTGTATTATGCTGAATGGATTCCTACACAACTCACTTGGCATAATAAAGCCAGCCGTCCTTTGTGGACCTCTCTTCCCAGCCAGGAGGAAGTTCATCCTCGCTGTCAGTATCATCCATTCCTGCGTATTTTAGAGCAGCCATTAAAGCTAGTGCGGTTTGTTTAGGACTGTGCTGAGAACTCGAGTAAGAAAAGCTGCCTCTAATCCTGCTGTTGTACTTCCGCAATCACATGGTGACGCTAGGCGCAAAGGATTCTGGGATATGAAGGCAACGCGGTACTCTTTGCGATACAATACAATACAAAAGTCTCGGCCTCAACGCCTGTTTACATATATTTTATGCACAAGACAGTTATAGATGCAAGTTCCAGTACTAAATAAACATATAAAATATGAATTAATTCATTTCACTAGCAGTTTTATCCTGGTCAGCCTGGTGGTGAATCCAGGAGCTAATCCAGGAACACGAATACACATGAAACTTGTTTACAGTAAATTAATCTCTCCTTTTGATTCGTTTTTACATTGTTTTCCTCTCATTAGCAGAGCCAAAGCACCTACCAAAATAATTACAAATAACTCTAATGCAGAAGAAAACTCATTCTTTTCATTTATACTCATAAATAAAGGCAGAAATAAAACCCCATGCACATTAGTACTACTTTATTGCAGTAATTCAGGAGGTCTAGAAGATGAAGACTTTATTTGTAACATATACATTATAGCACAGTGAAATTCTTTTTCTTCGCATATCCCAGCTTGTTAGGACGTTGGGGTCAGAGCACAAGGTCGGCTGTGATACAGCACCTCGGAGCAGAGAGGGTTACGGGCCCAACAGGGGAAGCTTAGCGGTGCTGGGGCTTGAACCCACAACCTTCTGAATCCACATACGAAACGAGTGTTAACAGTTGAGCCACCACTGTGTTATCCCATGATAATGATATTTATATATAAAAAAAAAAATTATTTATATATTTATATATAATGATAAATATACTTTACAATATATGTATAATATATTTAAATAAATGTAACAATGTACAGTCATGCACTGAATTCATAACTCTAAATAAAATGTATTTTCTTTCTCTCTCCAAACCACTGCCATATAACTGACATCATCTTTTAGAACACTTAAAAAAAAATAAAAAAATCAAGTACATCCTAAGGCCTCGATAGGAATAAATAAAAACACACACGTAAAATAACAGTTCCTAATAACGTCATAGTTATATGTTAGTAACATGGATTAACTCTAGGCCTACTAATTCTGAACAAAATCATCTTTTCCAGTCACCCTTTCATTCTCCAACATCTCTGGCCTTTTGTGAAAGTGAAGTTCATACTCCTTCAAGAAAAGAAAAAAAAAAAACCAAAAAAAAACCAAAAAAACCGGTAGAATGTAGAAACACAACCAAGAGAGAAGGAGGGGTCACAGTGGTCTCAGTCTTCATGCATCCAGCATTTTATACTCTGTTCATACTTTATACTTTTCTTTTGCCTGGTCACTTAGTATACAGATGTGCTGAAAGGAAAGAAAGAAGAGCCTCATGGAATAAACATTCCTAAAGAAGCAGTCATGTGTTGGTGCAACTCTAGGATACTTACATTCAAATCCCTGAAATATTCATTGTAGTCTAGAGCATATCCCACCAGGAATTTATCAGGAACCTCAAAACCGAAGTCTGAAAGAAAGACAAGGTCATAAAAGGTCAAATCTACACCACTAAAATGCAAGAGTGATTAGGGTTGAACAACTCCACAGCTCTCAGCTGGGAATATGAACTGGAGTCTAAAATGACTATTTATTTATTTTATATACTCAACATAAAAAAAATTCATCTTAGCAAGTGAAAATATCTTTAATATTGTCAAATTTAATAAAATAAAAATAATATGCCTTAATATAAGATTACAGTAAACCAAATATAAAATCATTAAACCCATTTCTAGACATTAATATAATACACTTCAGGCTTGTCAATTTATTATTCTATTGGCAGATAACTTTGCTTCTTTTTAGAAATAATTTCACTCATTTTAAGCATTTATCAGCCAATATAATAAAGACTATTTCAAGCTCGAGTGCAAATGGCTCGAAATAGGTTTCATAATCTTACATTTGGTTTATTGTAATCTTATAATAATAGAAAAAAACAAGATAAATTTGACTATATTTAAGGTATTTCCACTTGCTATGATGTCATTTCTTTGCAGTGTAGACAAGCTATCGATTTACAGCATCATCAACCCACAACTAAATAAATTCATTCACGATAAGCAGCAATGATAGCAGCAGTGGCAACCTGAGTAAACACTATTGGGGTTAAACCCATGAAAACACTTTCCAGCATTAACAGGTCATTCTGGAATCAAACTCTTGTTTAAGTTGATGTTAAATGAAAAAACGCTTCGAACCGTTTCAGGGTCAGATTACACACTTTTGTGCATCGCATATAATATTCACATTGTTGAAGTGAAAATGTTTTCTGCCGACATGAGCAAATGTGCAGACGGGCAGCTTTCCTGCGGTGTGATGGAAGGTGTTTGCGCTGAAATTAAACTGCATTGCTGCAAATTGTACTTTGATGTTGGCCTGTACACTGCAAGTTTCACTACACTGTAAAATGCACACACTTGGTTAAAAAGTGCACGTAATCCATTTCCATCAAGTTTACTTTTTTTTTTTTAAATACAACCCAAAGAGGATGTGTGTGTAAATTATGCATATGCACTGGTTATTTATGATTTTCTGCAAGTTTTTAAGCTCGACTGTGGTTTGAAATTGAGCTTTGAATTATGAATTATTACTGTGCAGTTTTTATTTCTGTTTCTAGAGTACTGTGCTCGAATGTAATGCTTTTTTTTTGCAGCATTTAGCAATCTGTACCATTACTCTCTGGTTCGTGAGGCAGTGTGTGCTCTCTCACAAAGATACGCCCTAAAATCAGTTCTACTCTTTCAAAATGGACTTCCACCTCCAAAGTGCATCATCGGGAGAGGATTTTTCCAGTATTTATACCATAAAATATTGAAACGCACCACAATTGTAGTGAGTAGGAATGTTTACAGCAGATACAGTGGTTATAAAAAAAGTCTACACACCCCTACTACAATGACAGGTTTTTGTGAAGTAAGAGAATGACACTAAGATAAATCATGTCAGATCTGTTCTCCCCTTTAATGTGCAATCGAGTGCTGAAGGGATGATGATAGCATCACCCTGGTTCCCTCGACAAAAAAACCAGTAGGATTTTTCCACCGTCTTTTGGATTATTGCAGAAAATAAACTGTGAAACCAACAAAGGTTTAAGATTCATAAACCTTTTGCTCATCAGGATAATCTTCACAAAATGAACACAACTTCTATGAATTCTGAAGCCTAAATACAATCGGCAGAAGTAAAGAGCTAAAGTTAGGCTATAAACGAACCACACCACAGTCGCATGACTTCAACGTCACCACCATGAAGCTTTATAGCACTACGATTTGAAAAAGAGAAGGAAAAAAAAAAAAGAAAAGAAAAAACTAGCAACTGGAAAATACTATAAATTGATAAATCTACAAGTTAGAAAGTTTGAGTTGGAACAGTTTGCAAGAGTGTGAGAACAAACACAACGAGGCTGTAGTAGATGAGATTTTCTGTTTGGCGTGAAGACCTTTAATGTCCCCAACAAACTCTGTAGTCCCATTAAGCCAGTTGTTAGCAATCGTCTTTTTCAAGACGCGTAAAAGCTTTCCAAAAAATAAATAAATAAAATCACAAGTGGGGTATTACTGATGTATTTTATGTCAAAGAATAAAACATGAATATATCTTGAGCTTGTGTTAAGCACAGACCTTATTTCAGGCATTTAACCAAAAACCCCATTCAAAAAAGCCCCTGACTTCGGCGCAGTGGAAATGGAAGTGCTAAAATGCTAACTCCTTTCTGGGATTTAGCGCTCACGTTTACAGAACTCTATTGGAAAGTACACAAATAAAGTGAAAAACAATAAGAAACTGTTTAGGGGGGAAAAAAATAATAAATTACAATAACCTAGTTGCATATGTGCACACCCATACTAACCAAACCAATACCTTGTTGAATCATCTTTTAATTTTATTACACCACTCAGTCTTTTTGGTTAGGAGTCTATCAGTGAGGAACACTTTGAATTCTCACCCTTTCTTGCAAAAACATTCTAAATCCATCAAATTGTAAGGGCATCTCCTGTGCACAGCCCCCCTCTTCAGGTCACCCCACAGATTTTAGTTGGATTCAGGTCTGAGCTCTGGCTAGGTCATTCAAAAACATTGATTGTCTTTTGGTTAAGCCATTCATCTGTTGCTTTGGATGTATGCTTTGGGTCAATGTCGTACTGAAAGGTGAAATTCCTTTTCATCTTACTAGCAGACACCTGAATGTTTTTGGAGGAATGTCCTGTTCTTGGTGAGGTCACTGTGGTGCTCCATTTGTTGATTATGTCCTTTACAGTGTGTTCTGTGGTACATTTAATGCTTTGGAATTTATTTGTAAAGGTTTTATAAAAATTTTTTAATCTTGATTTAACCCCCTCCCCCAATCACAAAAACTTGCCATTTTAACAGGGGTATGTAGACTTTTTATGTCCACTGTATATCATCACCATGTTTCATAAGCATGCTGAAATCTACCAGGCCATTAATGGCCAGTTACTGTAGGTGGATTGATAACCGACTCAAACTACTTCAATACTCATATCTAACAGCAGAGTCAAGGGACAGTAACATCTGTGCTATGAGGACAAGAGCTTATCAGCCTCCAGCATACTAAAAGCACTGCATAACCACTAAAGGCACAGATGCAGCAGCTTAGGTCTACAGTAACTCTGCGATCATGAGCAGCAGGATTTATCCATTCAGTGTCAAAAAGCTTAATAGAAATACTAGAAAGGTACTCACAATCAGGACGATATCCTGAGCTTCTTGGGGTCCTTTTCACAAGTAGACTAAAATTGATTGAACAGATAAATACATTTAATATAAACAAATATTGGAGTACAAATATACATAACGGTGTGAACATCTTACTATAATGATCATGGGGTTTGGGCACTTTTTTTGTTTTGTTTTTTTTCCCCACCCAATTTGGTCTTGCCAATCCCTGCCCACTAGCTAACTATCCAGGGAGGGTGGGGCAGACATGTGCTTCCTCGGAGACCCAAAAGCTAACTGCTGCTTTCAAACTGCTGCTTATGCAGAGTCACAAATAGCACAACAGCAGAACACACTCAGAGGAAAGTGCTATTCTGCATGCATCAGCTCAAAGATGCCTGCAATCAGTTGTGATTGAAAGGGGAGAGAGTATGCCCTCCCACCAAGAGAGCAGGGCAAATTAATTATAAGTTACATTTTCAGTTGAATTTGGGGAAACCACTTGAAGCATTCATTGTGTTGAACTACCTCATTTGCTTTTGTTTGATTTGTTCATTGCAAACAGCTGAAAGTCTGTACATTTTGACAATAAACCTGATTTGCAATGGGGGCTGAATATTTTTGATTGCAACTCTAACACACCCAGTTCAACCCATAAAGGGATGATAATTAGCTGATTAGGTGAAGTGGGTGTGTTAAGGCAGGAAAAACATGACCATGTACAGGACAGGGTTACTCCAGCACCAGGCTTGGGAACTTGTGGTTTATGAACTACTACTAGCTCCACCTTGTGGACAATCTGCCACTTGCTTAATGCGAGTTACAAGCCAGGTCTTATGGGATACTTCACGTCTAATAATATGGCTTGTCTTAGATCCTGTGAACAGTGAATATCAATAGCAGTGGGCAAGGACTGCTTTCATAGTTCTGTTCAATGGTAAGACTCTTTTCAAGGCAATCAGGCATGAAATATACTGTGCAAGATGTGTTATAGGAAAAGGAGAGCCATTTAGTAATTTATACACAGAATGGAGTCGGTCTCAACCAGTTCCATCTTCTAATGAGTAAATGGCTCACATGGCTCAAGACATGTGACTTTAAATGCATGTATTGTGCCTGGCTTAGAGCTGTACCAGGGAACATAAAGAAATTCCTCTATAACACAGATGTGTACATCATTCATCACAAACAACATGAATAATGGCTATTGTTACCTGGCCACTTTGACCATTTTGGGTTGACATTCATTTAATAACGTCAGCAGAGTTTCCATCGTCTTCCCAGTCTCTATAATATCCTGTAAAGCAGCCAAAGAAGTGAAATTAATAGTACACCTGATATATTATTAATGGCTTAGCATCAAAATGCAATGCAAAACTCTTCAACATCACACTTTTTATATACACATGTCTATAAACATCATAATACTGCATGTCACATTATCAGCTGCATTTTTCATGCACATTAAAACCGAAATGTCAGAGAATCAATCAAAATATATTCATTTGAAACAAACGACTTGATATAAAAAAAAAGAGACTCACCTCGACCACAAGCACATTCTGTTAATGTAGTGAAGAAAAAAGCAGAAAGAATAGTTTAAAAAGCATTACAAAGTAAAACGGACAATCACCAATGTCTTCAGGAAACATTACAGATATAAAATTTTAAAAAAAATTAAAAACAAAAGCTCACCTTTCCACTGAGACCAGTTAACTCGTCCGCTCCAATAACCTTTACACAGTTTGTCGACTGGTCATTCTGAAAATAAATATAAAAGACTTGGGGGTAACAGTAGCGTCTTAACAAGCATTGAAGGAACTTATTGTTCTGGTTAAAGCGGATGTGTTTTTCTGTAAGTATTTGTGACATCAGAGTAATGGGAAATGATCTGTTCAAGAACAATCAATATGACAACTGTGTGCATCACAAAAGCTCTGCTGCACTCCACGCAATAGAGTAACATTTTATACATCGATCCCAAGCAGACGTCAAAGAGAGCTCAGTGTAAAAGAATGAAGGGATGGGATATTTAGGGCCGGCACTCACGGAGTAGCTCTTTAGCCTAATGAAATCCACAGTCAGCGGCATAGACTTGTCACTGTTCTGATTCAGTGTCTTAATGTAATCCATCAGGTCTGCAAAGAATGTATACCCTCCTTTCAGCACGCACAGGGCCACGATATGTTGTGCTGCCATATCACGAACAATATCTCTGGCCATGCGCTCGGTCCTAAAGAGAAAACGATAAAAACGGTACAAGCAATATGCAAACACTGAGCCATGGAACGAGTTCATGACCTGAGATCATCTCAAAAGCATTACTTTCAATAGAATGCCATGTGCATGAAAGGGATGTTCAGGGAAATTTGTTTAACAAATTTCTAGAAATGCAGAATTCAAATCACATGCTTATCCTGTGGTCTGAGTCCAGGCACAACTAACAAAGCTAACATCTCTGCTGACATTTTAAGTTTTATGCTCTTCCACGTCTCTAGAACAGCCGAATATGATATTTCCGAATAAAGCAATCACTGGGAAACCTACTGAGTAACTTGTTACCAAGCTTTTTAAGCTGCATGAGTTTACAGTAAAACTTACCTATCCTTTATGAGACCATTGGGAATAAGAACACTGTCCAAGTCTTCTTCGTAGTGTCTGGGTATACAAAACAGGCACAGTGCATACCCCTCGTCCTCGTCATCTATCTGCAACGTTAAAAATTAAAAAATGGAATAATGGCTTAGGTGTGTTTATTTCTGTTTACAATCCATCATGGAAGATGATTTAATGTGGAGTATATGCATAGAGAAAGTACAAAGTATGTGTATATACATATACACACACATAAAAAATACTTTTAAAAGCATTTTATGGTACAGAATTGTGCTGCGTCCCAGGTCACCTTGTACTATGCATTAAAAGTATGTACACTTTTGTAAAGAAAGGGTATATACTTTTGAGTGTGTAGCAAAAGAGTATGCAAGTACTCGGACATGCTAACACGTCATGTAACGCGAGAGAACGTTGTTGCTTAGTTACGCACACTTTCACCGTAAATAAACTCCTCGTCGCATTTCAGCTTTTCGTCATTCATTAATCCTTATATAATTTATATTGATCATTCTGTTGATTTACCCTTCCCTCGTCCGCCATGTTTGCAGGTTGAATTCGGTGAATTAAACAGTCAGAAAACTCCTCCTACCTTGCGCGAGGAGTTGTGGGCAATATTAGCTGAAAAGGTGTTCATGAAGCCACACTTTGAAAATCTACCGGAAATAGTAGACCATCCGGGTACCTCTGGGATACTCGTTTCAGCGTACTACGATTTGGGACACACTCATTCTCATCTCGAATACTATTTAGGACGGATACTAGGCGATTTGACTATAATTACCTTTTAAAGTTAAAGCTTTATAAAGGTACATAACATCTGCACTTTTTAAGTGGGGGGAGGGGGGGGTTATAGTGTCAAACTGCTAGAACACTAACATTAACATTAGAAGAACTCTAAGAATAAAATATGTTAACTTTGATAGTTAAATCCATTTCGACTGGTCTGCTGAACTGTAATCCAAACCTCGATCGCTCGAAAACAATTAGGACATGTTCAATAATGTCAACTTGAACTTAATGTGTTTTGTTGGTAGAAAGTTCGGGAATAAATAGAAATCTTTATAGTGCTAATAAATAGACAATATTACCGTATACATTTAAATAATGGTCATTGTGTGTGTACGGAGGGCATCTGTGGGGTTTATTTTACAGAGAAAGGCTAGGGGACATGTAGGGAACAATCTAGGTCAAGGATCCTGTACCAAAGCTACAAAAAAGGTGTTCCCTTGAGTGTAGCAGCACAGGGACAGTGAAAGTTACAGCATGATACACTATTACCATGGGCTGAGAATAACAGGTAAACAGCAACGTCTCCACAGCAACAACTCTCTCTCTCTCACGCTCTCTCTCTCACACACACACACACACACACACACACACACACACACAATCTCTCTCTCAATCTTTCTCTCTCACTCACAATCTCCCTCACTCTCTCAAGCTCTCCCTCTCTCACACACACACACACACACACACACACACTCTCTCTCTCTCTCCCTCAATCTCAATTTCTCTCCCACACACACTCTCTCTCTCTCCCCCTCACTCTCTCTCTCACACACACACACAATTTCTCTCACACACACACACACACACACACACACTCTCTCCCAATCTCTCGCACACGCTCTCTCTCACACACAATCTCTCTCTCACACACACACACACACACTCAATCTCAATTTCTCTCTCACACACACACACACTCTCCCAATCTCTCGCTCTGTCACACACACACACTCCCAATCTCTCCCCTCACTCTCTCTCGCTCACACACAATCTCTCTCTCACACACACACACACACACACACACACACACACACACTCAATCTCAATTTCTCTCTCACACACACACACACTCTCCCAATCTCTCGCTCTGTCACACACACACACACTCCCAATCTCTCCCCTCACTCTCTCTCGCTCACACACAATCTCTCACACACACACACTTAATCTCAATTTCTCTCTCACACACACACTCTCCCAATCTCTCTCCCCCCCTCACTCTCTCTCTCACACACACAATCTCTCTCTCTCTCTCTCACACACACACACACACACACACACACACACACACACAGACACTCTCTCACACACACACAATCTCTCTCTCTCTCTCTCTCTCTCTCTCTCCCTCCCCTCACTCTCTCTCTCACACACAATCTATCTCTCTCACTCACACTCACACACACACACACACTCTCTCTCTCTCTCTCTCTCTCTCAACTGGTTTATGAGCAACGCTTTCAAACGCCCTGCTCATAACTCCATCCAGTCCAGGTGCACATCAGAACCGTTTCTATCGGATCATCATCACATCATCATCATTATCATCGCTTAAACACACGATAAGCGTCCTTCGCGTAGCCTACATTCCCTCCGCATCTCCGCGCTGCGAAAAGAAGCAATGTAGCCCGTGTTTGCTCACACCGAGCCTTCTGTCACACCGAGCCTTCTGTCACACTGATAAAGACACGGATAGAGCACATGAGCAGCAGCTCACCTCTAAATAAGACGAGGCCATACCGAGCAGCTTGTCCTTGCACTTCACTATGACGATACCTCTGAAGTCATGCTTGTCTCTGCGCGCGCTCCAGTCGCTCCCCGCACTTTTAAAGCCGTGACGTCAAAATCCCGTTTCCTTAATAATCTGATTTAAAGGGAGAGCCTCAGGCGTAGTGTGGAAGGCCGAAAGGGACAGTGAAGGCCTGAATAATAAACTGCTTGGTTTCAACAGCGCATAAGTAACTACACCTTATGAAGAGTCAATACAAAACACTGGAATAAAGTTGGTGTGACGTTGAACGTTCGATATTCGCAGATATGCGGAAATTAAGGGACCGTCTCTAAAGTTTCATACGACATTGTTATACACGATTCTAACTTCAATAGCATTTGAAGGGAATGACTTACAGTCATATAACCAACTGTAAAGTGTTCATGTAGGTGTCAGGTATGACGCACACCTTTTAGATTTTTGATATTTAATAAAATAAACTATTAAATTATATATAAAAATTGCCATGTATTTCGTTACTGCATGGGCTCATCCACAAAATATACCATTATTTAATATAGCATTAGCAATAGCAATAGCAATAGCATTTGAAGGGAATGATGTACAGTCATGAAGCGAACTGAAAGTGTTTGACTAGGTGTCAGGTATGACGCACACCTTTTAGATGTTTGATATTTAACCCTACAATGCATGAACCAAAAAAACCTTCACCAATGCATAAAGGGGGTCAAAATGACCTGTACTGGATTGAATGGTTTTCTTCAAAAAATAGATAAAATGATGGTATATTTTGTGTATGAGCCCATTCTGCAGTGAAATTCATGTCCAATTTAAATGTGATTTAATAGCTCATTTTATTAAATATGAAAAATCTAAGAGGTGTGCATTATACCTGACACCTACATGAACACTTTACAGTTGGTTATATGACTGTAAGTCATTCCCTTCAAATGCTATTGAAGTTAGAAACGTGTTTAACGATGTCGTATGTTACTTTAGAGACGGTCCCTTAATTTCCGCATATCTGCGAATATCGAACGTCCAACTTCAAACCAATTTTATTCCAGTCTACAAAACTACTTCTATAAGAGTGAAGTGGAAGACAAGGTCATCTATTACAATGTTGTGTCCTTGACTGATATACTGCTCGAAGCATTATCCATCCATCCATTTTCTGTACCTTATCCTACACAGACAGGGTCGCGGGGAGCCTGGAGCTTATCCCAGAGAGCTCAGGGCACAAGGCGATGGGTTGGCACCCCGTCCATCACAGGGCGCAATCGCACAGGTATTCACATACGGACACTATGGACACTTTTTGGAGATGCCAATCAGCCAACAACGCATGTCTTTGGACTGCGGGAGGAAACCGGAGTACCCGGAGGAAACCCTTGAGGCAAGGGGAGAACATGCGAACTCCACACATGCAGGGCAGAGGTGGGATTCAAAACCCCCAACGCCAGAGGTGTGAGGTTAACCCGCCATGCCCCCTCTAAGCATTGTCTTACGGTGTATTTTTACTACAGTAATTATAATAATCATAATAATAATAACAATAATAATAATATAATCTTGACAGGCGTCAATTAAGCAAAATGCTCAGCATGGGTTATACAGATTGAGGAGATCCAGAGGAGAGCAACACTTGCCAGAACTGAACCATTTAG
This sequence comes from Ictalurus furcatus, assembly GCF_023375685.1. Classification (NCBI taxonomy): domain Eukaryota; kingdom Metazoa; phylum Chordata; class Actinopteri; order Siluriformes; family Ictaluridae; genus Ictalurus; species Ictalurus furcatus. The sequence continues at coordinate 20,325,867 of NC_071268.1, read as the reverse complement.
AACTTAACGTTAATTTTTGAAACAATTATATTAGTTCATGAATGTAGTGTGTGTGTGTGTGTGTGTGTGTGTGTGTGTGTGTGTGATTGTATGCTCTCCCCATGCTTCGGGGTTATCTCTGTGTACTCTGGTTTCCTCCACCGGTCCAAAAACATGCATTTTATGCTGATTGGCATCTCTAAATTGTCCATGGTGTGTGAACGTGTGTGTGCTTGGGCCCTGCGATGGGTTGGCACCCTGTCCAAGGTGTGCCGCCGAGTTCCCTGGGATAGGCTCCAGGCTCCACCATGACCCTGTGTAAGATAAGCGATATGGAAAATGGACGGATGGTCACATGGTAATTGCTGGACATTTTTACAGGCACATCACTTAAATTTTAGAGTATCTTTATGAATCATAGCTAGAGTGAAAAAGTGCATGCAGCAATAAAAATGAGTCTGATGATCATTTAACTAATGTTGGCACAATATTTATTCTAACATTGTGACTGATTATGGCTTTTTAAAAATAAACAGCGACATAATGGTCTAAACAATATTAGTAATGAATTAAGGTTAGGGTTAGTATGCTTTTGTGTTGGCTATAATATAAAGGGCATTGTGTTAACCTAAAAAAACAAACTCTTCAGTGATATTGCACGAGCCTCTACACACATAACTCCATTAAGTTTTGAGATGGACCATAACGCTGTGTGGAATGATCTGATTTTCCATGACTTTCTCTTATGCTTCAAATCTGGTCCATTCTCCCTATGCCGATCCTTATTATTTCAGAGTGTACCACTGTGTTCTGTCCTGATATGTCTCACCATAAGTTAAGTGGATAGAATATATGTAACTTTTATCATACAATAAGCTAAGCCTCTGTGAACACGGTAGGACATAAATGACCTAAAAACCTGGTTTATATTGGGTAGCCTTTAACACATTCATTTAGACAGGAAGGGAGATAATTGCATGACCAGGACTAAACTGTACGCCCACTACACTCCTGTATTTCTCCATCTAAAGAGCTTCTGCAAATAAAATTCATCTAGTGTGAAGATCCTGTCTCCAGATTTATCCTTGCACCCTTAGCATCTGGCTAAAGAGTTATTCTGGTGAAAAAGACAGCAGCTGTATATTAGAATCCCCTGGACAAATACTGAAACATACACTATATGAAGTCTAAAAGGGCAATGATTGTATAGCAATATCGATTGTACGTGGCGTTAGATAATAATAAATTGATACTATTCCTTGTGATCAATCACTAATTTCAATATCAGTTCATCTCAAAAGACACGCAAAGAACAATTTCAAGATCTATCTTTATTTCATACAGATAGCAGCACATTTTTACAGAAATAGAACTGCAAGAGTATACAAATTCAGGGGTGTACTGGTTTAAAGCAAAAGACAAATATAGTTATTATGTTAACTGTTGTTACTTCACATGGACTGAAAAGTAAACGGTTATCCCTGTGACTTCTAGGGTAAGTAATATTCACAGCAAACAAACCACAGTAAAAAATGCATATAAAGAAAATGAACTCTTAAAAACAACTCGGGACAAAACACAAACTGCTGCTGAGTGATGAAAGCGCTCGAAGATTTCCGTCAAAACCATTTCACACAATCTAACAATCAAATGCATGTTGATTATTTTTTTTTTTCCTGCTCTGTACCTTGTTCTAGCAAAAAAAAAAAAAAAAAAGTTATAATAAGATGCAACCAACAGTCCAAGTAAAGTGGTGGAGCTGCATAGCAGTTTCATGACAGAAAGCTCAAATGCATCTCTGCATTCGGATTAGACAACATGTCGACAAGACAGTTAAACATGGAACTAGAATACATTTCTAACTTTTTGGATTCTTTGAAAGTGGAACTAAAAACTCAGAAAGGTTTATTTCGTTAAAAAGATACTTTAGAAGTAAGGGGAGGACGGACGGGTTTTTAAAAAGGCACAACGTACTTCCAATAAAAATAGCGCAATCCAACAGAACATGAATTGTATGCATAACAAAATGTATGCATAAGATAAGCATTTTATGTAGCTCTTACAATGATGGACTGTGAAGAAACGCTGTTTTTTTTAATTCTGTGTCTGATTATTATCTCTTATATGACACGGCCTTTCGACCCAAGATTTTGAAAAAAAAACCAAACAGTCACAAAACTCAAATAATTCATCAAAAAAAAAAAAGTGTTTTGCTGCCATATTCTAAAAACAAAAAGGTGTCGTTTAATTGGTCCTTAATTAGATGTAGTGTGAAACCCATGTCTCTACACCATGAGGTAAAAACACATTCACTCTGAAATCAGAGTTACCATTTAGTTTGGACTTTGCATGGAACACAAGCTCCAAATCATAAGCCTGTATAAAAACCTCTTGTATTTATTTATCAGGTCTAATTCAAATATTTGAGTTTTATATGACGCACAGAAGGTCTGCTTTATAGCACAGTGACAAGACAAAAAAAAAAAAAACATCTCTTTCGTGACACAATGCATGAAGTACTGCAGAAGGGACACACAATTCAATATTTTTGAAATGTACACAGTACATTTAGTAATTTCAGACTTACAAAAATACTGTATGTATGGCTCACTTAATGTGTGTTTATAAAAACAAACAGATTTTTCTACATAGACAGCAAAACACACACCAAACCAAGATCACGCCGAGGAAAACAACGCCACTACAACTACAGTGTTCTTTTTACAGAGTTTGCGGCAAGTGTTAAATAAATCGTTAGATGTCAATGACTATACAATGATGGACAAATAAGGGAAACAAAGGTAAATAAATCATACATAATGCAAATGTATTTTTGGAGGAATTTACATGTCTAGAGACCAAAATTTATCTGCATGTGAAAATTGTCAAAGCAAAAGGTGCTTCTGGAATTGAAAAACACTGATTTTTTTTTCCCTTCCTTTTCTTAAATAATGGGAAACTGTAAACCTTTATGATTGTGGGGAAGTTGTCATCTAACAAAATGAAAATAATCAAAAAGTCTGCCACTAAGAGTAAACAGGTCAGTAACCGCAGAGAAAGCAGGGACCAAAAATAAAAACCATGACCACAAGCTTTAGAAACAAAGCATTTTGTAATAATATCAGTCCAAACGTTGATATAACAATGGTTATTTATGTCATTAATGTAAACAAAGTAGCACCACTATGCCGATGTGTTTAAAAATAAACCCTGTACAACTTCATTTCCCAAATCCAACATAACAAATGAATGAAACGATGTTCAATCAACCTTTCACATTAATAAATCTTTCCAGTAGCTAGTGCCCAATTGAACGGTATCTCTAATGCGTTTAATATAAAAACATGGATTGAAACTCATGTAACATAGTACAAATATCAATACACTATTTGCTTCTATTAAACACAAAACACACACACACACACACACAGAGAGACACACAGTATACACACTATGTCATGGGCATGCATATCAATAGCTTGGTGGAATATCCTGAAACTGACACGAAATATTCCATCTAAACAGATCACTGCTTAAGATTTTGGACAATGCCAACAAATTAGTAACATTTCCTTCTTTTATTATTTATTTATTTGTTTGTTTATTTATTTATTTATTTATAACACCTTGCTATTTATTACATACTATACACTGGACAATAATTGGAGTTTTAGGGCAGTCCACCAGGCTAGCTTATATATGTATCAGACACATCATCATCATTATGTAACAATGTACACAAGTGATATAACATGTCCATGACAGGAATGACTAAAGATGGACCGCTTTTATTTCTTTATAAAATATATTAGATGACAATCAAAAATATCATTTATACAAATATATACAGTAAATGTCATATAGAATGTATGGATCGAGACTAACGAGGACGCTTGCACACAATCATCTAGGAAAAAAGAAAAAAAGAAAGCAGTAACCATGGCTGGTTATATAGGTTAATATGAAAACGGATCAGTAAATATGACTGAGCTGGTACAAAATAGAGGATCTTTTGGGAAAGACTATAAAAAAGAGGCAAGTATGGATACAAATGGTTTGAAAGCTAAAAAGCATGTAACTCACTTCAAAAACTCAATAAAGTGCTAAACACACCATCTAAAATTTCACAGACAATGTATTAGTCCGATGTGTTGTATCAGATTGACAACAGTTTCGCTAGATAAGTTGCGTCAGCTTCTGTCAGACAGATGGATAACAAGAAACAGAATTTGTCAACATGACATATACCGCCAAAATATGAAATGCCATGACAGATCACAACACTGACTTGACGAAACATTTTGTTGGCCCCAATTATTTGGTTCCATGATTATATCCGCCTGTAACAGCCTACACAATCCATTAAACATGTAATAAAGGCTTTAAAAAGTTTGATCCTTCAAGTTGTCGAAGTCACGCTTGTGACTTTTTAAATATCTTTTACTGTTCTAAGAAGTCCCTGGGAAGCATCTTCCCTTGTTCCTCAAACTGCTCTAGTAGTTCATCAATCTTCTCGCTGAGGCTGCTGGACTGGTCTAGTAAACTATGAATCTGTGCACTGGACTGAAGCTGATTCTGGTTGTGATCTGATCTAGGATGCCCCATGGTGACAAGTTGGTCCGTCAACGCAGGACCAGGAGGGGTTAATAACGGACCACATTCTGGCAAACAGAACAAAAAATAGGCTTGGTGAAATTATCAAAAATACCCTGATTATATTCAAATTCATTTTAAGGTACATTTTTAAAAATCAATCGTTCTTTAAAATGTAAACGTCATCACAAAGTGGACTTACCAGTGGGGATTTCAAAAATAAATAGGCCTGTTTGTCCTGGCTGTCCAGGCTGGTTGAGGGTTCCCCCTAAAGCGGTCTGAAAAAGCGAATCTGGAGTCTGTTGACTGGATGTGGCCGAGGAGCTCTGCAACCCTCCGAGGGTCACTCCACTCTGCCCACTAAAAATGGCAGTTCCTGTAGCAGTCTGAGGTAACTCTTGAGAGCCCACACCACTTTGGAGTGCTGAAATGGCTGCCTGTGGCAAAAAAATATTAACGGTGCCCTGGTCTGCGGAAGGGACAGAGGCACAGTTGCTAGCACTTGGGACAACCTGCATAAGCTGCTGGTCCTGAAAGAGTCCTGGCTGGGTTGTAGGCATGCTGGCAGACGAGTGACCCACAACAGAGGTCTCATCTTGAAAAGACATCGGCTCGGTTGAATCTTGCTGAGTCACGTTCACCACACTAGCTTGGGGGAAAAGAATCTGTGGACTTTGTGTTGATTGTGATGGAGAGACTGTAGATTGACTTGTGGAGTTGTCTGCTGTAATATTACCAGGGATCGGGACGACCTGCATGGGTTGCTGGTCCTGAAAGATGTTTTGCGGCAGTGGGTTGCCACCCATTGGACCCTGGTTCTGGGTACTGAACAGGAGAGTCTGAGGGAGGTCTTGAGGGTTAACAGAAGTAGCACAGAACAGTAAGCCAGGCTGTGGTTGCTGCTGGCCCTGACTTTGGGATATTGTAGTAATATTCTGGAATAGTGCAGCTTGCTGAGGTGTTGGTATTTGCTGAGACTGGGAAGAGTGCTGTTCCATTGGCGTGGACAACTGGGGTTGTCCCTGAAAAAGTGACACTGATTGGGTTGCTGAGGTTGACGTTTCCATGGGAGTGAGAAAAGCGATTTGTTGCTGTTGTTGATTTTGAGAATTGTTGGATGTTATTTGGCTATGCAGGACACCCTGAGAAATGAACAGGGTAGTTGAGGGAGCCTGTTGCTCAGAAGATAAGTTAGTGCTTGTCAGCATCGTCACTGTATTGGGAAATAAAGTAGGTTGAACCTGGGTCGTTTTCGAAGTACCAAAAAGCCCCGTCTGTGGTTCTTGTGTGTCTGTAATAGGTGTATGACTCTGAAACAGCTGCTGGGGAGGTGAGGTTTGGGAGGATGGCTGCTGAAGAAAGCTGGATGTCTGAATAGTCAGTAGCCCCCTGGCCTGTTGAAAAAGTGCTTGCTGCTGTGGCTGCGTGGATGAATTCTGGAGAAAACCATCGGATGGCTGTGACAAGGAGCCATCTATCTGTGAGGTGCTTTGATGCTCAGACATTTGATCCTGTGGTACAGGGAAACTCGGTGTGCACTGCATGGGAATCTGTGGCTGTAAGAGTTCTGATTGCAACTGTTCCAAGACCTCTTGATGTTGTTGCTCTTGTTGAAGTTTCTCTAGATTCTGCTGATGCTGCTGTTGCTGTTGCAGATTATCAAGTACTTTCTGATGCTGAATATTCACCAAAGAGTTTTGTTGCTGAATGTCCCCAAGAACCTTCTGGTGCTGCAGGTTTTCCAGAACTTTCTGATGTGACTGTTGTTGTTGCAGATTTCCAAGAGTTTGTTGCTGAAAGTTCACCAAGACCTTTTGTTGCTGTTGCAGATTGTTCAAGACTGTTTGTTGATGCTGCAGATCAACTAGAGCTTTCTGATGCTGTTGCTGCAGATTATGCAGTATATTATGTTCTTGTTGCTGCTGCTGTTGATTGGTCAACGTGTTCTCATTGCCACCCAGCCTTAAACTGTTCATGTTTTCCTGGACATGTTGCTGGAGGTTTTCAGGAGAAGGGTTTGAATCATAAAGCACAGAATTGAGTTGCTGTTGTTCTTGCAACTCCCTAACAGCTCTTTCCAGCTGTGCTACCTCATCTTGAGGTAAAATGGTCTGGACCTGGGGTTGCTGGGAAGGGGGAGGCCTAGACTCCATCCCCACTACCACCATTCCTGTGCCATCTGGACTGTTGTCTTCTGGAGACAAAGTCTCAGGGGTTTCCCTCAAGAACTGCTGAGGGACCTGTGGGGGCACAGGCTGAAGAACTGTGGTGTCTTCTGACAAGGAGACTTGAAAGGATGGTGTAGGGGGTATATCCTGTTTCTGAATTGTCGTAAGGGGCTCTGGAGGTGCAAACATTGTTGGCACTGATTGTTGAGATTCAACAGATGGCAGAGACACAGGGCTAGGAAAGGATTTGCTGCTAGTAGGAAGGATGGTGGTAATTTCCAAAATCTGTTGGTCTGAATTAAGGACCTCTGCAGGCTGGATCAAAAATGAAAGTTGAAATATTTTTAAAGTTAAAACGCCAAAATTTTATTATTAAAATTGAATTGTAAAAGTAATTTACAGTTCACCTTAAAAATGTTAGACGTCGTAGAGTTGGTAGAGATTTCCATTGGGGTTACTTCTTCCCTTTTGACTATGGAGATCATTGGGGCCATCAACGTACTGTTAAGACTATTGGTGCCAGTTTGCATTGCTACAAACATAAGTGAAAACAAACGTGAAAATCATAAACAAAGCAGTAAACTACTGACTAAGCCGAAGAACGCACACAATTATCGTATTTGTGAATCTCACACCATTTATCTGCTCTTCAAACGTGCAAGGCTTGGCTGTTACTGACAACTCTGACTTCACAGGAACATCAACTTTTTCTGCATGACAAAAGAAAGTGTTATCAGATATCAGAGATATCGGACAACCTGCTCAAAATGGTACATGCATTAAATTATCAACCATACGCAAGTTTCACATTCAGTTAATAAACTCTTGACAAACCTGGCTGAGGAGTATAGGTGAAAGGCTGGAGCTCATGTGTTCTTCCTGCATTTGTTAACACAGAGATTCTAACTGATACAGGTGAGGTCACCGTCAGGTCATGATAAGGAGGCACCTTTACCACTAGGTGATTCTGGTTGAAATAAGAAAAGTAAAATAATCTAAATAAACATGCACCATTGCATATTGTATTATTTGGGGCAGTTGCACCTACTTGATGGAAAAGTTCCATGTCAATCTCTGCTTCAGCCTGCCATGAGCTATCATCTGAAGCAAAAGCAGAAATTGTTTTGTTTTTAATATTACTTCCAAGCAAAAAAACCAAACAAAACAAAAACAAATGAATAACATAGGAGATGACTGGGTTGGGTGCAAAGACATTTCATAAACTAGGAATCAACACCAGATACCTGTGCCAAGTTCCTGAAAAATAACTTTAGTTCCCTTAAGGAAGTTCTTGCCAATAATGAAGACCTCCTCTCCTCCAGTCACCGAGCAGGTATGAAGACTCTTTTTGAGAATTTCAGGCACTCCAGCAGGTTGGGCTGTACAGTAATAACACAAACTCTATCAGCTAGCGAACTGGACATGTGCATACTTCAGGAAGATTTATAGAACACAGCGGTACATTATCTTAGGAGCTTTCACACAAACTCTTAATATACTCACTACAGAGGATCGGTGAAGAAAGGGTCTGCAGTGTGAGGACAGAGCCGTCTGGTCTAGGGATGTTAACCCTGAATGCTAAACGAGCCCGGGTACTTTTCTTTTTAGAGCCAGCCACTCCTATTCTGGCTTCAACATCTGCATTCCTCAATTTCAATATCCCAACACAGTCCACACTGCAGAGGTTAAAAATAAATAAAAATACCCTGGTTTAGTCCCACTACTGCAGGATTCTCAAAATAAATAAATCATTCTACAGGAAAATATTGCAGAACTTCCAGACAAAAAGAAATCAAAAAAATTCTCACGCTAAAGTCATGGAGTTGCTCGGCTCAAGGTTCACTTCAATAACCGTGGTCCCATCAATATCCACTTCTTTACAGGCCGTCGTGTTACGTCCAGTCACTCTACATGCTTGATAGAAGCCATGCGGTTTTACTCGCCCAGCATCATTAGCCACAAACACTTGGAGAACAACTGGTTCATTCACACCTTCTAGCTAGAAGAAGAAAACAGTACATCCATGAACACTTATCTTCATGTGCATTTTAATTTAAAGATGCTGGTGTTCTTCCATGGAAAGCTGCTAAATTAAAAATAATAATAATAATGAATCGAAGTTGCTTCTTACTTTGACGGTGGGGAAGCCTTGCTGTGTGCGGTCTTTGACAGATCCTCTGCTGCCCTCTGTAAGGTATCGTGCACGGTGTTGTGTTTCAGGCTGTACCAGAATCTTTAATTCTTTCCCCTCACTCTTTTGTGGATACTGTGTTGAAAGAATTCCACCTTTCTGACTGCCAGCCACCTCCAGAGTACTACAGAAAAAGAGCATAAAGAACATAATTTAACAAAACCAAATCTGGAAACTATAGGATGGTGAACTGATCAGATATATCCCCCCCTTTTTTTATTTTATTTAATGAAGATGTTAAAAAGACCCCAATATAACTGTAAGCTTTTACAGCTCAACCCCTTCATGGCAAGCATCTTTAGTACTTAGTAGAGCACCCTTTTGCTGTTATGACTTGCTGCAAACGTGATGCATAGCTTCTGGCAGCGTTCCTGAAGAATCTTAGCTCATTACTCATGAGCAATGGCCTCCAGTTCAGTAATATTGTTGGGTTTGGGTCTTCAAATCCCACCAGAGATTTTCTATGGGGTTCAAGTCAGGTGACGGTGATGGCCCTGTAATCTTCCAGGACTTCTTCTGAAACCAAGCCTTGGTGGAATTTGAGGTATGCTTGGGATCACTGTCCTGTTGGAAGGTCCAATGACGCCCAAGCTACAGCTTCCTCACAGATGGCATGACGTTTTCTCCTAGGATTTCCCGATACTTCAATGAATCCATCTTGCCTTCCACATGCTGCAGGTTTCCAGTGCCAGAGGATGCAAAGCAGCCCCAGAGCATCACCGAGCCACCACCATGCTGGACTGTGGACAGTGTGTTCTTTCTTCATTCTTCTTTCTCCAGATACTCTGCCGATCCATCAAGACGAAAAGTTCCAGAATCCCAAAACTTCTGTGGCTTATTTATACGATTTTGAGCCGATTTTTCTTGTTCTATTGGGTCGGTAGTGGTGTACGTCTTGGAGTTCTGGCATGAAACCTTCTGTGCTTAGTACACGCCTTACTGTGCTCACTGAAACCTCAGTGCTTGTTTCCACCAAGTCTTGCTGCAGGTCTTTTGCACTCACTCGAGGGTTTTTCACAACCTGCCTTCTCAAAAATCTGGTTGCAGCCATTGATAGTTTCCTTTTTTCTGCCCCGTCCAGGTATTTCATATATTTTCTAGCCAGTTCAGGTATTTCATGTGTTCCAGCTCAAGCACACCTGGTGCAACTAACAAAGCCCTTGATTAGTTGCATCAGGTGTACTTGAGACAACATCTGTTTAGATTATTTGTGCTGTTGTGAGGGATTCTATTCAGGGGGTTGAATAATTTTGAAACTGGAGAAGTCATTATAAGTTACATTTTCAGTTGAATTTGGGGAAACCACTTGAAGCATTTGTTGTGTTGAATTATTTAAATTGCTTTTGTTTGATTTGTTCATTGCAAACAGCTGAAAGTCTGTACATTTTGACAATAAACCTGATTTGCAATGGGGGTTGAATAATTCTGATTGCAACTGCATATAAAAAGACCTCATCAGACCTGCCAAACTTGCATAGGTGCTCTGAATTTTAACATCAGAGTACGCTGGAAGGTACTCCAAAACACTCCAAAAGTTCTCAAACAATTGCGAAGGGGGCCCAATACAGATACATACATACATACATACATGTGCACTGTCTTCCCCCCCCCCAAAGTCAGTGACTATACCTTCCTCCAAAACAAAGGCAAAATTTTGTCACAACGTTTTCCCCATACATGGAAACGTGCTGCATAAATGTGTGTACATGGAAGTGATTCTGAAGCTTGTGGCCAGAAAAGGGCCACAGAGCATCTGAAACTATGAAGCATCTATTCTTATTCCTAGAAAATGGGAATAAGCTGCTGATCAGATCAATTTTCTAACAAGTCCTTCTTCATCACTGAGTTTAAATTCAGATGTCTGTTGAGCCAAATCTTGCTACCAGTTGACTCAGAAAAGGTGGTGGTAATAGTAAATGACTCCACACTAATTTGAAACTAACTACTTTCAGAATATGGTTTAGAAATAGAAATCACTTTATACACTCAGTCATAATCAAACTTTAGTTGAGCTGGTGCAACTGGCCCCTGTCTTATCCATAACCAGTGCCAAAGCTCAGCTTAACCATCTTGTGAGTTTTAAAGAACTTGGCTGCAAAACATTTATACACGCTACTGAATATCAAAAAGTCAGATAGAGAAACTGTAAAGTTAACTCACCTCCCTTTGAGACTGCCCTTTCCTTCAGAGCCGAGCTGTGAAAGTACAAAGTGTGGAGCTTTAGCGCTGTCAGCATCAAACACATCCATGGTTGATTCATCCCTGGCCACAGGCTTCGAGCCCGGCCTCTGGCGGGGTGTTCGCTTACGAGATTTCCGAGGAACCTCAGTGTTATCGTTATATGAACTGCTGCTCAGCATGCTAAAGTTTGAAACAGAGTCGTCCATCCATATGCTGCCACTCTGCTCAGAGTCTGGGTTGGGTGCTACCTCGTCCTGGCAAGACATGCGGCTGTCGTCCAGCAGGTCTTCTGGAGGTGGAGAGATGTTAAGTACAGTGCGTCGCTTTGAGGGTGTCATCTGGCTCTGATGGGCTGCTGCTCCGACACCATCGTTCCCAGCAGTCCCACTGATACCAGAAGTCGACCCAGGCTCCGCTCCCAGCACCTCGACAGGGAGACAGTGGAGCCTGGAAGACTGCTCTGGAGCTGAAGTAGCACAGTGCATGCTGGGACAGGAAGAAGCACTGCTGTGCCCTCCAGGGGAGGATGAAACAACACAGGCGGTGGCTGCATCTGTAGTGTGCACAATGCGGAGAGTTAATAATGCTCATTACTACAAAACTGGCTAGCAGTCCCGATCAAGCAGTGCAATTTGTGCATGATTTTGCCCTAACCCGTTAGGCCAATTTTTCCAAATTGAAAACACAGCAATAATATCAGGCCAATCATTTATAAATTTCATGTTGTTTTTTTCCTTTTCCTTTCTAGCCATCAATGAATACATGTGTGTGCAAAGAAATTTCTTATTCTATCATTACTGCATGTAATTCTATCATAAATTCCAGTCTATGGCCTAAATGTTAAAAAAAAATATGAAATCCTGTGCAATGTAAACATGCGTAAGGCATACACAGCATGTATAATTGCTATCGCATAACTAACCGCTGAACTAATCTACACAACCTATCAAAACAAATGGACTCCAATTATAATTTTCAGGTGTCAGCTAATGCATGCCAATTGGAGGATTTGGTTGGGACTGAGCATAGCCATGGAGACAGAATAAACAAGCTTCTGACCTACGAAGCAGAGAACTGCAGACCATTTTATAAGCAGACTCTCCCTGTTTCAGAGGGAACTCCCTGGAATAAAAACGACAAATGACAGCAAAAGAGCAGTAAGTGCTGGTCAAAAGGTCAGCCAATGTCAATATCAGCAAATTTTGGTCAATTAGTCATTTTGTGCACAAATCAATGCTGGTATTAACCAGAGCACATGGTACCAAAAACAAATTTTGGTCAAAGAAAATAAATAAATAAATAAATAAATTCACAGAGCCAGCATTAAATCTTCCAGTAGTGTCCCAGTAATACTCGGAATTTTAACTCCGATTCGTCATCTTGTATGTGGTATACCTAAAATGTATTGACCCAAAAGAGATCCTAATATGCACAGCCCCGTTTTATGCTCAGATTCCTGTATAAGCAGAAAGCAGCTGAGCAGGAACTTTTCAAAATATAACCCTCCACCACTGCACTGACTGATTCTTAGACTAGAGAACATACAGTTCTTAGGAGATGGGAGAAGAGCAGAAGAAAATCCCTTAAAGAATGCATCTTAAGGCAAAACTCCTACATGCTTTCTCTGAATGATTTTTTAAAGTTAATAATAGTCAAAGGTGGCAAGTGTTAGTAAAGTCTTCTGGGGTCACCTTAATTATAACTTTCTTTTTGGTGGGCACATGCCAGAAAGGTGGTCTGGGCAAAAAACCAGGAAACAACTCTTGCTCACTGAGAGCAATAACAGGAAATTCTTTAAACATTTTCATGGTTTTATTGGAGGGAGTCAACTGAATGCGGTTACAGAACTGAAAAAGTAAACTGATAGATTTCCAAATACCTGTGAAAAGAAACAGACCTTTGCGGGGGTAGGGGGAAGCAAAGGTATGCAAATGAATAGTTAAAAAAAATAATGTTTGGAAATGTTAACAAATGCAAGGTTATGAACTTTGAGGGATGGACTGGCGAAATAAATCAAGAGCAAAGCAGAATGCTAGAGGTGGAAATGAGGTCAGTTGCATGCATGTTAAAAACTCTGACAAAAGTGAGCAGAAGGCAGCAGCGATATAAATAAGTGATCAAGATTGATTAGGAGGGAGAAAACTGGATGAGTCACTTTTTCAGGGCAACAAAAGAGATAAGATGGTAGTAGGAAAAGTAGTACGGAAAGTAGTCTACCTGAGGCCACGGCAGCAGAGGGAAGAGGGCCTGCCTCTCCACCACTCTTCTGACTCATGCTGTGGCTGTCCTGTGAGGCTAGAGGAAGCTGAAGTTCTTTAGGCAGGAGGTCATACACTGACTCTGAAATATGCAAAATGTGGATGTGAGCAAGTAAGAGAGTGTGTGTCAGGAACTGTGTGTGTGTGTTTGCTGCGTAGGGTTTCCAATTTTGCAGAACTGTACTTTTTATCCACACATACAGACATTTGATACTATTATAAACAACTCAATATTATTCATTCATTCATTCATTCAATCAAGTCTAACCTGGGGAATTTCAGTCTTCTTATTATTCGCCTCAGCCCCGCTAAAATATTAAATCCATTAAATCCCTTTAATTGAACGGAGTTTATCTTTTTAGAAAGCTGAAGTATAAAAAGAGAGGAGCAGAAGTTAACAATCCACAAACTGTTCTCAGGCTCCTCCCCTTTGTTTTGCGATTGCTTGATTTGAACCGAGCAAAGCGTTTCCAGAAATGTTCATACCGAGAGACCGCTCAGTGCGCTGCCACACGATCTCTCTGCTCGCTGCTGGTGACTAATAAAAGTCTTCCCCTTCGTGTAGCCCTCGTCTAATTGGCTAAATGCACTTCATTTGAGCTTTGTTGAACTTCTGATGCCACGCAGTAAACCAAAAATACTCTTTGGCAGAAGTTGGAACTACACACGAGGTGGAATTATGTGCATGTCTTACAAGTAAGCTAGACAGGAAGTACATCTGGTAATGCTGTGGCCTTCTCTAATGCCACAGCAATGCAGCAGGTTAAACACATCTCACTCACTGCCCATCCAACCCGGCTAACAGCGTCATTACTGTACTAGCCAGCGATCCGCTTTAACATCAAGCTAGCTTTACCTCGATTCCATCCTACTGCTTATCTACAAGTCTCCTACTTTAACTACAAACAAGCTTGTATTTTCAGAATATAAAGATCAGTAAGAGGTTACATGTGGATTGCACACACATGTAGCGTTGCATAAGGACAGAGAGAGGGGAGTATAATGACACCACCAACCAGGAATGAAAATAAGTTTTAAAGGATACATTTAAAATGTAAGTTTCACCTTAGTATTTTAAAGAAGAAATAGTCTGTTTTGTAATAGTATATGCATAGATCGGAGAAGGGAGGAGAGGTGATGGGGGGGGAGAGAGAGAGAGTGCGCGTGTGTGTGTGTGAGAGAGAGAGTGCGCGTGTGTGTGAGAGAGAGAGAGAGAGAGAGAGAGTGTGTGTGTGTGAAAGAGAGAGAGAGAGCGAGAGAGAGAGAAAGAGAGTGAGAGTGTGAGAGAGAGTGAGAGAGAGTGTGTGACAGAGAGAGAGAGAGAGAGAGAGAGAGAGTGTGAGAGAGAGTGTGAGAGTGAGGGAGTGTGAGAGAGAGAGAGAGAGAACGTGAGAGAGAGTGTGAGAGTGAGGGAGTGTGAGAGAGAGAGTGAGTGAGAGAGTGAAAGCGAATAAAAAAAGAGCCCAACTTTGCACCAAGTAAGAGTGACCTTGCAAGTATTGTGGTACGTGTCAATTCAAACATTTCACATTTTAATCTACCCTACCGCCTGACCAAACACTGTTCATTTCCTGATAGATAGAGAGGTCTCTTTCTCTCTCTCCCTCTCCATCTCTCACACACACACACTTTCCTCATTGTTTGTACATCATACAGTCTTATTAGAAGCTGAGCCCCCCCCTAAGGGCTAAACTCTACTAGAAATAAATAACACCTGCCTGGGTAGATCAGGATAACGACAGCTGTAGAGAAAACACCACAGTAAAACTATTTAAATTAAAAAAAAAGTACAGAAAATAAAACATTAATCATAACATCAATAATAACCAAGAACAAAAGCATAAGCGTCCACACAATAAGAGACTCTTTTCTAACTGACGGATGGTCTGTTCTGACTGGAGGAGCAATCCAGTGCAGCACTGCTCAAACATTTCTCTCTAGATCATTTTATGTCTAGAAGTTGGGACATGAACAGTATTTATAAATCACACTGGTTTTGGCATTTAGTATCAGATTTGGGCCAAGACGAGTCATGTGACGTCATCGCAACACGCATTCAGCCAAAGCCCTCTTCGATTCAGGTGCGTCAAACATGAACATAAAAAGGTCTCGTTTACCAACAAACATCACTGCGAAAGACCGTGCACAACAATTTCGTGCAATTGTGATTTCGCCAATTCAAGAAGTTTTCCACAAAAAGAAAGAAAGAAATAAAACTAAATAAAAATGAATAAATAAAGCACAAAAAAAACAAAAAGCTGCATCGCAAATTTTGAAAAAAAAAAAAAAAAAAGCCGCAGCAATATCAAGCCTTTTTGGTCACAAAAAAAGTGTCACGAAATCCTGTATGGACTGATGATTCTAGAAGAAGAAGGCTACATCAGAGCTTGGCTTTGAAATTTTATTTTTTTTTTTTTAAATGTTAAAGGTTTAACAGTTAAAACCAATCATAAACGGATAGGCTATCCTACGTATTAGAGGATAACCTGAATAAACTGCTAAGCTGATTACATTTGAACTGTTATAACACACAACAGGTTTGATTATTTACATACATTATATACAGTATAGCGAGACAAATCAACATTACAGCAGTCGAATCCCACTTGTGATGACCTGTGACAACTATGAGGCTATACAGGTATTACATGATTACACGTGCTACATGCAAAACACAGTATGGTTGTAGAGAAGCTCAGGAAAATGTCATTCAACTCAAATAAATGACTAAACTCACCGTTCTAATAGGACAAGGCCCTGAATTTGGTGAACAGACGTGTCCACTTCAGACCGGGTCCGTGTGTGGTTCAAACATACAGGGCTGCTGGTCTTTGTGGAATAGCGTAGTAGACTGTAGGTACTGGGGTTGGGATGGCAGGAGGACATGAGGGTGTTTCCAAATGTGCAAATCATACATATTCATAACCATTTAAAGGAGCATAATAATCCATGTATTATTCAATGATTTGAAGAGTTTAAATAACACCTTCATGGGTACTTATGAAACAAAACTCGGTGGGCTTTTGAAATATATCATTTAGAGAATTTTTTTTATAAAATAACCCCTCGTAGTATTAATTCACTTATTCATTCATTCATTCTTTCATCATCAGTAACTGCTTTTTCCTGATCAGTGTCGGGATCTGGAGCCTATTCCGGGAACACGCCAGTCCATTCCCACACACGTTCACACCTGCGGAAATTTACATCCTGTCCACTTCTGGTGTTAACACGCGTCCTGGGCGATCGCGTCACATAGCCGTTCACACCTGGCGTTATGGACGCGTCTTCATTCACCACTTGTGAAAGGCTGTCGTGCATATTCAATACATCTTCGGCTGCATTTATTTTCAGTCAGACATGCCCTATGAATCATATCTTGTTTGTTTGTTTGTATTAAAAGTTTATTGCCATACCAGCTTCAATGACTATTTCATGGCAAACACAGATATTACTCAAACATTCAATAACATTCAGCTAATATAAATAATCTAACAATTCTAACCAGATCTCGTATCTGTACGCACCACTTCATACGGTTTAATCACACGGTATGCTAACGAAACATATAAATGAATGAGAGATGAGACGACAAATGAAGTTTGAAAAGCAGCTGCTGTTTTAGCATCACTATTATGCATTATACTAGCGCCGGAGAGATCTACCGTTCAGAGGGATTTCCAGACAGTCAATGACCCAGTCAATCAGTCGGTCCATTGGAGCTGTGAGAAACGCATCAAGATGTGTTCGCATTCATACAGCGAATGCGATGTGGCCATACGCATCCCTGATCACCTATGGACGTGGGTTGAGTGATCGGATCACAATGCGTCTCAGAGACACCTCTGATCCCGTTCACACCTGTACTTAGTGCTGTCCACTTGTGATCTGATCACCCAGGACGCATTTCAATGCCAGGTGTAAACGAGGCCGTAGAGTCACCAGTCCGCCTACCTGCATGTTTTTGGCAGGGGAGTGGAAACTGGAGAACCCAGAGGAAACTGATGCGAACACAGGGAGAACGTGTGAAACTTCACACAGACAGTAACCCAAGCTCAGGATCGAACCCAGGCCTAGAGCTGTGAAGCAGCAATAGTGAGGCCCACTGTGCCACCGCACCGCACTGTGCCACTACAACAGCATAACAGAGTGTGTGATACTGCTTTTATACAACAGTTCTATTAAAACAGGAAATTTCACATGGCCAAGTTTTTTGTTTATTTTTGCTTCCATTAACAAAATTAGTTCTCAAAGAAGCCACAGCTGGAGAGAGTGCCGCGTGACTGACTGATTGACTGACAGCCAGACTGAGAGACACAAGGAAGTGTAGTAGCGGCTTCGGTGTAATGAACTTTTGGAGAATTGTAATTTTACTCATGAACACGTACAAGTGGAGTGCTAAAGAGCCAGCGCTGTTATTCTACATCTGTATATTCTGTATATCAGCACTCTTGGGACGCACTTGCCCTATCAAATTATTGAACCCAAACTACCTGTTGTACAATCCAGAATTTAATCAATAAATAATTTTATACAACACTTGTCTGAGAAGTGTCTGTTCCATAACCATGAAAAGAATCAAAAGTATGGTTTGTAAAGGGAATAGTGTGCAGGAAGACTTTTCTTCATTCCTTATATAATTTATACTACATAACAATAACAAAAATTTCCATTCCCTTACTTTATTTTTCCACATTTCATATACACCTCTCTAAAATGTGTCAAAAGGCAAATAGTCACAAAGCTCCTCCTCCCTTTTGCAAGGAGTTGAGGGAAATATTATAAATAAATAAATAAATAAATAAATAAACAAACAAACAAACAAGTGTCCACGGATCCACACTGAGAAACTCTACTGGAAATAGTAGACCATTCAGGTACCTCTGAAAACTCATTTCAACATACTACGATCTGGACACACTATAACCACGTTTCCACCGAATTTACCCGGAACAAAAAGTCCCAAGAACTTTTTTCAAGGGACCAGTTGGTTCCTCCAGACCTTAGTTGTCTGCATTTCCATAGCGGTCTAAAGTGCCGTGAAGATTAGACAAATTAGTCCGGTGACGTACGACTGCACGCGACAAGCCCTCGGTGAGGACATGAAGCCTTGAATTTTAATGACGTAAAATGTTTGCTCGGCTCATAAAAACACATAGCAGGCTCTGACTGGAACGGTCTAGTGGTTAAGACGCTGCCTTCTCACTGCTGCGGCCCGGGGTTCGATTCCCACTCGGGGGATAAACTATTATTTTTTTATTTTTGGCTAAAGGTTCGTGTTTTAAAAACGGACGGTCTATTTTCTGAAATCTGATAACGACACTGCAACAACAAGCATGGAGGAGATTCGAGCTGTACTGCTGTTGATTGTGATGATAAAGAGGAAATTGAGAAAACGATGGAGAAGAGACGAGCGGTGGTGGTAAAGCCAATCCAGAATGCTCGTAACGCTGGATTAAAGTAAGAAAAGGGATTTTATCAGCTATCGTGGAGATGACCGAGATGAACGGGCACACACACAAGCTTCTCTCTGCGCTGTTTTCCTGTGTGAACAACACCCAGCTCGCTAAACCCACTTGATATGTTTAATATATACTTTTTCATTGAGGGTCGCCGTTTCCAGTTCCTGTTGTATTTCGTCCTCGGCATGAATACTCAATAAGGCCTGAACCTCATCATCGGTCCATCAGTCATATTTTTTCAGAAACTCCACTGTGTTGATTCGAATCGCAATAAACACCTGTTACTGTACGCACCGCAACAGACTTAAAAATGGTGGCTGAAATAAAATAATGCTGCGTGCATTCAACCAATCAGCATGTTCAGAGGCTGAGTCCCACCCCACAAAGTATCTGAACTTTGAAAAAGTACCACCTCTCCAGGAGGGACTTTACGAGGGGGAAATATTTTACCCGGAACTTAACTTAGACCCTGGTCCCACTGAATACCTCCAAAAGTCCCTAGTTCCTGTGGTGGAAACTTATTTCTCATCTCATGCTTAAAAGTGGGTCACTCTCAATAAAGGTTAAGAACCACTGCTGTAGAACATCTCTGAGTCTCAATTCACCTACTACCCGTAATAAATACGATCATAAATTCTAACTAGAGTTGAGAATTAGTGCGTCCCAAATCATAGTACGGTACCCAAAAGGTACCCGGGTGGTCTACTGTTTCCAGTAGTTTTTCGAAAGTGTGGATCTGTGGACACTTTTTCAGCAAATATTGCCCACAATTCCTTGCGCGAGGGAGGAGGAGCTTTGCGACCATTTGCTTTGCCGAATTCGAGGATGCATTTTGGAGAAGTGTAAATGAAATGTGGAAAAAATAAATCAAGGGAATGATGAATTTAATTTAATAGTAGAAATGATAAGGAATAATTAATGAAGAAAAGCCGAAATGCGACGAGGAGTCTGTTTACAGCATAGGTGTTCTCTCTTCTGGGCAACAACGTTCTCTTCAGTTACATGGGCTGCAGACGAAAACTTGAGCAGCTCACTTGGTGCTTCGCTTCCCTATCAGGCAACAACTTCAAAGGCAGCATCTGCGCACGAAGGCACCTCTGGAAACACCTCCGGAAACAGTTTCGGACAGGCTTCTGAGTCAGCGTAATGTAATGTCGTTGCTAGGTTACCAGCTGCTCATTACTGCCACCTGGGGTATTCAGTGTAGGATTTCAGTGTTTGAGTACTTGCATACTCTTACTACACACTCAAAAGTATCTACTTTTTCTTCACAAAAAATATAAATAAATTACTTTTTAAAAAATACATCGTATAAGAATGGCAGTTGGGATGCAGGGAAAGACCCACCTTCAGGGAGGTGGGACATAGAGAGACTTATAGGGACATTTAATCTAGAGAGCATTTCATTGGACGAACACAAGACCATTACTGGAATGTGTCATCAAAAATGTTAAGTGTCTTCCCACAAGTGACAAATGGTACAATTAAAAAGCTATTTTGGGCTGTTTTTTTTTAAAGATAAAAGATATACTATTATACTGTCTAAAGGACAAATCTCTGAAACACCTATTTAGGTTTCACCAAGTACACAGTAAAATCCTAACACCCACACACTAACCGCCCCCCAAACCCCCCCCCCCCAAACTCCTCCCACACACAATAACACCCCCCCACACACACACACTTACCCACACTAACCCCCCCACACCAACCATCCCATACACCCACACTAACCCCCACACACACAAACACCCCCCCCCAAACACACACACACACTTACCCACACTAACCCCCCCCCACACACTTACCCACACTAACCCCCCCACACACACACGTACCCACAATAACCCCCCCCCACACACTTACCCACACTAACCCCCCCCACACACTTACCCACACTAACCCCCCCCACACACTTACCCACACTAACCCCCCCACACACACACTTACCCACACTAACCCCCCCACACACACACTTACCCACACTAACCCCCCCCCACACACACTTACCCACACTAACCCCCCCCCACACACACTTACCCACACTAACCCCCCCCCACACACACTTACCCACACTAACCCCCCCCACACACACTTACCCACACTAACCCCCCCACACACACTTACCCACACTAACCCCCCCACACACACTTACCCTCACTAACCCCCCCCCACACACATACCCCCAAACACACACCGTAACCGACACACTAACCCCCCCACACACACTTACCCACACTAAACCCCCCCCACACACAACCACACCAAGACACACAGTAACCCACACACTAACCCCACACCAACACTAACCCACACCAACACTAACCCCCACTAACACACCCACACTAACCCTCCCATACACCAACACTAACCCCCCCCCACACACACACAAACACCCCGCCAAACACACACAGTAACCCACACACTAACCCAGACTAACACACCCACACTAACCCTCCTATACACCCACACTAACCCCCCCCACACACATACCCCCAAACACACACCGTAACCGACACACTAACCCCCACTAACACACCCACACACAAACACCCCCCCAAACACACACAGCAACCCACACAGCAACCCACACAGTAACCCACACAGTAACCCACACAGTAACCCACACAGTAACCCCCTCCCCACACACACCAACCCCCCCCCCGTTCAGTGTCTCTGCTCTGACACACTGCTGTAGAGCTTCATGACTGTGACATGGTTGGTGCTGCTCTAAACAAACAAGTCTACAACTTTTATTCATATTCAGAAAGATATACTTCTTTAATTTATGTCTCTTGTGTGTAATCTCTGTTCAAGGTTAAATATTAAACACAAGTCCTTGGCCTTAATGAAGTACGGTAGAACTGTCACCGAAACAAACTGCACTGAAGTGTAAGAAAACAAAAACACACCGCCGCCGTCAGGCAACACACACACACACACACACACACACACACACACACACACACTGGCTACAGTGAGCTAGCGAGCTAACTAGCTGCTCATACAGGCTAAGTATTACCATAATCCTGCATTCCTAGATGGATTTAGTCTATCAGTAATAAAATATCCCCAAGGACAGCACGCTTACCTTTGGAATACAGAGATCTGGGTGAATTGAGGTCGATATCCGTGTTTAGAAGCGCTATGAAATCAGAGGGCATACTAACTTAGCGAGGTTAGCAGTGTGGTTAGCTCAGTGCCTAGTGAGAGCAGGGCTAACGGCTTCTCCCACTCCTCCAGGCAGATAACTCAATGGGAAAGTGGCTGCCGAGGCCAAGCTAGGCAAGCGAGGACACTGTTTCAGGCATAAATATACTTCATAAGTCCATTAAAACCCGGACTGCATATATTCAGTACACTGAAACGAGCGTTTTGCAGTTTCTCTTCACCCATCTGACTAGCTAGTTAGCCATAAAACAGCCATTCACCGTTTCCTGAACGACTCCGCCCCCTTCACGCGCATGCGCACGAGCTCGGGGGTCTGTCGGCGGTATGGGTCACGGCATGACGCTGAAATGCAGCTGTTTTGCATGTTTATCTTTTTTATTATTCTTATTATCGTCTTCTTCTTATACTATACTCGCGTTCTCTGGATGTATGGACTAATAAACCTTTCTGTTGCTCAGATTTATATGAGGTGATGTGATGATTTACATCGATAAAACAAAGCTTCTAGAGGACAATCCCAAAACGCATACTTGAGTTCATCATGAATTCACACCTTCTTTAGATTTACAAATGCTACTGCGTTTTTCCCCCCTCTCAAAATTGGATTTTAACGCGCCTCCATCCATCCTGTTTAATGAAGAAATACACTCACCGTCCACTTTATTAGGAACACCTGCACACCTGTTCATTTATGCAATTATCCAATCAGCCAATCACGTGGCAGCAGAACATGACATAAAATCATGCAGATACAGGTCAAGAGCTTCAGTTAATGTTCACATCAAACATCAGAATGGGGGAGAATTGTGATCTCTGTGACTTTATCCGTGGCACGGTTTTTGGTGCCAGATGGGCTGGTTTGAGTATTTCAGAAACTCCTGGGATTTTACATTTATGGCATTTTGTAGGCACCTTTATCCAGAGCAACTTATACTGTACAACTAAGCGGTTGAGAGTTAAGGGCTTTGCTGCAGTGGCAGCTTGGCAGTGCTGGGATTTGAACTTGAAATCTTCCAACCAATAGTTGGGTTGGATTAGGGTTATGGAGGGTCATGAGTGGAGGGTCTGCATGCTGAAACACGTTGTTGATGAGAGAGATCAGACCAGGAGAATGTCCAGACTGCTCTGAGCTGACAAGAACTCTAGATTAACTCTAATAATCACTCTTTACAACTGTGATGAGCAGAAAAGCATCTCAGCATGCATAATACATCAACGCTTGAGGTGGATGAAGTACAACAGAAGACCACATCGGGTTCCGCTTCTGTCAGCCAAGAACAGGAATCTGAGGCTATCATGGGCACAGATTCACCCAATTAAATACTGGAAAAAGACTGGGTGTTTTTTCTTCCTAATCTTCAACTGCATAGTCTGGGTGAGTCTGTGCCCATGATAGCCTCAGATTCCTGTTCTTGGCTGACAGGAGTGGAACGTTGATGTGGTTTTCTGCTGTTGTAACCCATCCACCTCAAGGTTCGATGTTTTGTGCATGCTGAGTTGATTAGACTTTCTGCTCACCACGGTTGTAATGAGCACTTATGTGAGTTACTGTATGCTTCCTGGCAACTCAAAAAAATCTGGCCATTTTCCAAAAAAGGCGTTTCCACGAACAGATTTGTTGCTCACTCAGGGATTTTTATTTATTTATTTGTTTTTTATTGCACCATTCTGTATAAACTCTAGAGACTATTGTGTGTGCAATTCCCAGGAGATCAGCAGTTTCTGAAATAACCGGCAATGACACCAAGACACACAGATCAGTTTTTCTTCATGTTTGATGTCAACATTACCCAAAGCTCTTGACCTGTATCTGCATGATTTTTTGCATTGCGCTGCTGCCACATTATTGGCTGAATGTGCAGGTGTACTGGTGTTTGCACCCAGCAAAACAAAGCCATTTCACGATAACTGCACTCTTCAGGACTGTAGCAGGAAGAATCTTTGTGTCAGAAAACAAAACCCTTTGAAAAGAGAAAAGGGAGTGTTTCATCTCACCTGGTTACTCATCAGATTGGCCTATTGTTAAACTAGCTCCATTTGACAGATAATCATATTTATTTGTAGGCCTATTTTCAAAGAGTCAGACATGGCATTGCATGCCCTTTAATATTAATTCCTATTTCACATAACATGACGGGACGGTATTATATTCACTACCAGAGTTAATCACTTATGCTTAGCCCCACCTTAAACAGCTAAACAGCTCCATATTTTCATCCAAAAATCTTTCCTTTTAGTCTCTTACTGGGTTCTCTCTTAATTTATTTTTCCCCTTAGTACGACCTTTGTAACAGATGGCGATTGCATTTGTGTTTTTTTTTTTTGCCTTTGTCTTTCTTTGGCATTGTGCTCTGCATGCTGCAAAGACAAGGGGTATGTGGATCTGACTGCATGTATAAAGAGAAGAAATCAGGAGAGAGAGAGAGAGAGAGTGTGTCTGAGAGAGAGAGGGAGCATGACGGAGGAGACTACGCCTCACACATCCCCTCCCATCCCTGTCTGCAGCGCCAGACAGCATTGCACCGGCTACTGTGTAGGCTGAATGGAGGCTCAGGCAGACTCCAGTGCTGCAGGTAAGAGACACCCTTTTTGTCCTAACACAGCTTGGCATGTGGCTGTGCAGACACAATAAACAGAAGAGCGGCTCTGTACTGGAAAGGCTGTTACACATACAGACTCTGTCTTTTTTGTTTTTCTTCTTGCACATAAGACAGACATGCAGAAAAAGCCAGCAGACTGTTTCGCTTCAGTAGCATGGGCAGCTGCTGTTCATGCTTATGAACTGATTTTGAAAAAAAGATGATTGTGTATACAGGATGAAATGGTTATAGTGGATTTAATGGCCATTATTTTAAATAAATAAATAAACCAAAACGTAGGGATTCATAGAATTTGACATTGACATACATATTATTAGGCATCAAAATGACAATAATGTTAAACTCTCATATACTGTATATGTGTGTGTGTGTGTGTGTGTGTGTGTGGTTTAGATACAGAATTTGCTCAAATCATTAATGGCCGACTCTGCTGTATCCGACTTTGTGTGTGTGTGGGTTGTGTGAGGGGGTAATGTATTATAATGAGAAATTTGGGGTAGGGAAAGGATGCTCTGCACACTGCAGTGAAATGAAGCAGTCATAGTAACACACTGTGCTAAAATACCTGCCCCACCGTTGAAGTGTGTGTAGTTCCTCTGAGAGCCAGACTAGAATAAACGGAGTCCCTTGTAACAAATGGATCTATTTTCCTCCCTAAGAGTCATAAAGGTTCAAATGAATTAGAACACCTGTCTGTTGTGGTATCTGCCCCCGAAGCAATCAATAGACAGTGGTCAATTGCATCATCACTACATTGTGAAACAGAGGTATATCATGTTTCTTCATTCTGGCAACTATCAGCAAGCTCTTTTTCAAACCAAGTGCAGACATTCACTAGAGGAATGTTGCTGGCAATGCTCTCAACCATCAACAAATAGTTATGTTCTGCTCGGTAATTCCAGATTAAGCATTCAAATTCTTTTCTTTTCTTTTCTGCAGAGCCCAACCGACAGAAAGACTTTCAGAAACTTCTCAAGTCGTCAAGCTCTGCTAGTCTCACTTCTGAGGCGTCTCACAATGCTGCAGGAGAGCAAGTCGGGACCCCCGGGCACCACTGCAGCCAGGTCCTGACCGCAGAGAGACGGCGTAAGTGGGAGTGTCCAACAGAGGGCACTGAGATTACTGCAACTACACAACTACTAAAATACAGAGAAATCATTCAAATTTATCTTTAACATGGACAATTCACCAGAATACTTATGTTTATTTCAGGGAAAGAGGATCAATATAATTTACTAGATATGTTAAATAGTTATACAGCTTTCTCCCAAAGCAATATCGTCCACTCCATGATCCGAGATACCACTACTAGTCATGGTTTCTCACTGTTGTTTCTCATCATCCTTTAGAGCCACTGAGCAGCGTGTCCTCTCTAGAGGTTCACTTTGATCTGCTGGACTTGACAGAGTTGACTGACATGTCTGATCAAGAGCTGGGAGAAGTGTTTGCTGATTCAGATGAAGAGAATCACAATGAATTGCCAGCAAGTGAGTAGCAATTTCAATTGACAAGCTCTACCATTTAATTTTTTTTTTTTTTTATAACTCAGCTAATTTAATTCAGTTTGGCATGTTTTACCTTTTGTGAATATTATGACTAATGACACAATTAAAACACAATCAATGTTTGGCAATGATTTCACACATTGCAAATGCAAACCCTTTCTCAAAAATGTATTGGTTTAGTTTTCTTGTTTCTTCCCGCATTTCCTATCCACAAGTTTGTGATTTTGAAGTGTTGAACTGACGTGCAAATATTTCACAACACAAGACAGAATACAAGCTTTGTCTGTTGAGGTCACAGTCACCTTACCGGTTGAGTTGAGGTTATACATGCATGTAATCATTTAATATTTATACAGTGAAAATCAACGTCCTCCCCCAAAGAAAAGAGGAATGGGGCGAAGCAAAATCTCATTTGTGTGAGAACTGTATTTCAATTGGACACTATATTACAAATCACTCAATTGTAAGTCACTCTGGATAAAAGCGTCTGGCAAATGAATATAAGTAAGAGTAAAGTTTAGCGTTCTTCTTAAATCGACTCATCAGACATTTACATTTATTCATTTAGCAGACGCTTTTATCCAAGGCGACTTACTTATGAGGAAATAATACAAGCAAAGCGATATATCAAGCAAAGAACAAAATAAGTAGTGCCACCATGCAAGATTTATAATTGAGTTCTAGAAAAGCAATGTGAGCAGAGTCGAGGTGTAAGAGCCAGAGTACGTTTTTATTTATTTTTTTGTGGGGTTGGTATTTTAGGGGTTAGTTAAGTGCTCATGGAAGAGGTGGGTCTTTAGCTGTTTTTTGAAGATCATGACAGATTCTGCGGTCCAGATTGAGGTTGGAAGTTCATTCCACCACTAAGGAACAGTTAGTTTGAAGGCATTCTTGGGCTGAATTTGTTGTGATAGAACAGGGATTCTCAAATCCACTCCTAAGGCTTTAGCTCATCAACTAATCAGCAATTGGAATAGTTGACACAGGTATGTTGGAATTAGGAAAAACTGAAACTGTGCTGATTTCTACACCTCTAGCATTTGGTGCTGAGGGAGGAAAAAAAAAACAACCTTCAAATCTCTGTAGGTCTCTGGTTTCAATTTGACATGCCTGGGAAGATTCATCAGCCCTGAGATAAAGTCCAACACATGGAAAATGATAAAGGAATAACTTGAAACGTGTGTTCTCTTGATTTGTTCATCCTTTAGATCATCAGCCGCCATTGCCTCGTTTCCCTCATGGCGGTTATGTCCGCTCGCCCTCCTGGACCCGTGGGTGCAAAGGGGAGCAGCAACCCAGAGACAGGAAGCATCACAGCGACTCAGAGAACACTGAGCCTTTGCTAAAGATCGAGCGTTCCCAATCGCAGCAGCCCTGAGCCACGGTCAGCTACGTGGGCTCAGCGAGGACGTGCCGTCCTTGCCTGGGGGATGAAGATTCCTTCCCAAGGAAGTGATGAGGGATCTCTGAAAGGACACAGAGACCCCTACTCAAGATACAGTGATCTTTCTGCCTAAACGAGGCAAATTGAGCCAATAGATAACATCGAATGGTGATAGAAGAGTGGGCTCTTCAGGAAATGCAAAATTTCTCCTCTAACCAGCAATCAATGGGAAACGTATCAGTGATACAGTTAAACAGTTTTCAGCCTAGCTATGTGACGAACTGGCAGCATGACCTCATGAAGCTTTCTGGCACATTCAGTGTCTTTAAGGATCATTTGAATGGAGAAGAACTGACCTAAGGAGCTGTCGGGAAGGGGAAGTGATGTTTTAACGAGTGAGGCAATTCATCAACAGCAAGTTTGTTCTACAAGTGGGACAAAAAAACCCTCACCTGCATTATCATACACATAGACTAGCTCCCGAATTATTGGGGGGAGGAAGAAAAAGAAAAAAAAAAAGAGGAGACACATTAAATTAGGAAGAGCAACCAGGCTTAATGCCTAAACATCAAAGCAATTATATTTTACATCTAAATATACCCACTTATATTCCTTGAAGTGTTTTAACCGAGTCCTAATTGAAAAGATTAAATGAACAACATGCCATTCAATCGTGCCAAACTTTTTCACTTGAGCATTTATAAAGCAGTATGACAGTTACAGGTTATTACAGGGTTAAATGTTAAGCATGTTTAAAACAGGGTATGACATTATACATGAAGAAACGACGACGGGAAAAAATCCAACCGACCTAAATGAATAAAATTGAAAGAAAATCAAACACCGTGCATGTTGTTACTTTGTATGTGAATTTAAATGCCAGTGATCATATGGAGTTGTTTTTAATGCGTATAGACAAACGGGTGACAAATTAATGGGCTAAAGAAACAGTGGGTGAGGCAGGAATACACCCTGGATGAGACTTCAGTCCAACACACACACGCACAAGTACCTGACTGTACTATGATGCAAGCACTATGCAACGTCATGCATTTTCATTTCATTTGCTGGACGCTGTAACAAAATTTTTAGGTGTGCCCAGTACAGCACTGCAGATGATACCCAAAATGACTGGGAAAGCAGTATACCATTAAAAATGAGGTTATAACTAAAATGAATAGACAGAATGCTTCTTACTTTGAAAACAAGTAAGAATTGTGAATTGTAAATAATTGTAGCTTAAAATTTAGAATACTAACAGTATTTTTAACTAAATACCTGAAAAGGCATCTGGTTTATATTTATAAGTTATTATATTAGCTACATCCAGGAAAAACTATTGGGGAGGACATGGTCATTTAGGCATATCTGAGTTTCAGTACTTTAATCTAATGGAAATAGAAATGATAGCATGACATATGATTGGTGAAAATATAATCACACTGCTCTACAGAAAATACATTTCAAAATGGTAAGAACTTACATACATGCATAGCGGTAGATGTATATTTGATCTTTTGAGGAAGCATGTTCCTTAATTGCTAGCTTAAGGCTGTACTGTATCATGTATTATTGCCTGAAATGAATATATACATGTTGTGATATCGGTTTTATATACATCAAAGACGTCTTTCAATCACATTTCCATAGCATTAACAGCATATAAATTGAATAATACTGTTCCTTTGCACATCATTTGCACCCATGAAAGAAGTAAAGCTCCCCCACCTCCTAAATTCCAGTTTAACCGTGTACAGTATACGCAGTTTTAAGTGAATACATATGTGAATGTTAATAAATTATGAGAAGCGATCTCAGATTTTTTTTTTAACAGTATCGTATAGTCTTAATGAGCCTATTGTGCTGCTGTATTTACACTGGATTTCAGAAGGACACCAACAACACACTATAATCACAGCAGTGACGCCGCATGTATTGCGACTAAAATATAGACTTACAGCATTTTTAACTGAATTTCCAAGCCTGTAAGATGGCACTTATTCTAGTGTCCAGCTTTGAAAGCAAGAATTTCCCTGATGACCAAGGTATCCGTGTGAAGGGAGGGAAGCTGAGGGTGCGATAAATCAATCTGGCTGTGACCTAGTTGTGCTGACAAAGAAATCGTGGCTTGGTTTTGTCCATAAACAGGATACTAGGGCAAACCAAAACAGTACGACTATGATATCTGTGAGGAGCAGGCTTTATATCACAACTATAAAGAAAGAGTGTGTCAACAGAAACGATAGGATAAAGAAACTCCACTCAGACAGTAACCTGAGCTCAGGAATGAAATCAGGACCTTGGACTTGTGAGGTGGCAACGTTGCTCACTGCACCAATAATACCAAGTAGCAAAAACTACTCGACCATCTTGCATCTCACAGCAATTTGTGTTCAGAGGGGGGTTTTTTTTTTTTGGTCAGATCAGACAAATGCCTTCTTGGTACCAGTCCAACATAGTGCATAATGACTGTGCTGGATTTAGGCTACATCTCCTTAAAAGGGATTGAGAATCTATGCAGGAGGTACTCACACCAGAGAAGATACAAGTAATCCACTTACAGTCTACACAGTTTCACTTTAAGATACAGTAAATGAGCAAAAATATGTACCTTTTATAGTTGTTGAAAATCGTCAAGAACGTGGCATATTTTGACATCATCTTTTTTTGGAGGAAACCATTTTAAAGAGGTGTACATGAACCATTTTAATGAAACAGGAGACATCCAGAATAAAACATCATTGACCATGAAGTATTAACTTGAACAGATGTGTTGCTGTTGAAGCTGAATAAGTCTGTTCAATTAAATAAGTACAATATACAGGTTTGTTAAAACAAGTTTTTCAGGCCAGTCTGCAAATTATACAAATATACAGCATTGTCTCTTCTCTTCCCCTTTCATAAAGAGGATTTAAATAAAATAAAAAAAAATAAAAAAATAAAAATCAGCACACCAACTGAGGTCTTGTATCCAATAATTTTTAAAAATGAAATGGTGTACTGACTTCAGTACAAGATTTCCTACGCCTCCACTGCTGATGATTAAGGCAGTTCAAATCTGATTATAAGCCTCTTATTAACATTGGACAGATGTAAAATGCAGCCATGTCACAATACAAGGTCACAACCTCTCGTCAGTACGGAAAACCCATCTCACACTGAGTATCTGATACAAGAGTAGACCGAGAGGGTTTTAAGCTGCCTGTTTCTTTTGGTAGGTTTCCACCTCGTCCAGGTTCTTTTCCTTGTTCCAGTCCTTTAGCCCCTCCGGTAGGCTTGTGTCCTCCTCAAAGCTGCCTGTGCCATCTACAAACTCCTCATAGGTAGATTTCTCCTCAAATGGCCTGGGACCGAGCAGCTCCACCATGTCAGCTTTGGCCAGCACCTCTTTTTCCAGGAGACGTTTTCCCACCTGAAAACACACACACAGTTTCGGTTGGTTTCCGTTGGTTTTTGAGAATTAGATATGTACTAAACAACTCTTTAGCGTAATTGTCCACCCTCATTTCCTATTAATGTTTACTAATGCGTGCTAACGAGAGGGTCCGAACCTTTTCAACCAGGTCACGTTTCTCAGTGATGAGCCTCAGAGTTCTTTGGTAAGCGTTGTCCACCAGTTCTCTGACCTCCTCATCGATGAGCTCTGCCGTGGCCTCGCTGTAGGGCTTCTCTAACACCATGTCGCCCTGCCTTGGCAGATCAAACGACACCTGGCCTACCTTTTCGCTCATCCCAAACTGCACGATCTACAGGACGAGAACAACGAGAGAAGCGTCGAAAAGGTTGAAATCAAATCGAAAGTAAAAGAAGAGCTCAAAAGCCCAGCGACTGACTTCCCGGGGTTTGTCTCTACCTGAGCGTAGGCTGACTGCGTGACTTTCTTCAGGTCATCCTGAGCGCCAGTGGTAATCCTGCCAAAGAAAACCATCTCAGCCACGCGACCACCCAGCATCATGCACATCCTGTCAAACAGCTGCTCCCGCGTGTACAGGTACTGCTCTTTAGGGAGGTACTGAGCATAGCCCAGACCTTTCCCACGTGGAATAATAGAAACCTGACAAACATCAGAATTAGCAAAACATTTAGTCAACTTTCCTGAGTGAATGTACAATACTAGTCAAAAGTTTAGAAACTCATTCTTTATTTTTATTTTTTCTCCACATTTTAGAATAATAATAAAGTCATCTGGAGTACCACAAATGGAACTATGGGAATTATGTTGTGATAAAAAATCCAAAATAAATAAAAAGAATTTAATCAATAAATTAATTTAGCATCTTCAAAGTAGACGCCCTTTTTGCCTAGAATTTCCAGAAATGTATTCTTGGCATTTTCTCAATGGATTTCTTGAGGAATCTCCCCGAGATGCTTTTTAAACAGTATTAAAGGAATTCACACCTACGTTGGACTCTTATTGGCTGCTTATCGGAATATTTCGCTCCGAGTCATCCGTTTAAAAAAAATTTTTTTTGTAAATAAAATGTTTTTGTCTACAACGATTTCAAACATTTAATCACACCTTCAGATCAAAAGGTTTTTAAGATCATGAGAAACATTTCAGTCGAGTGTCCACAAACTTTTGACTGTTAGTGTACGTTTGATGTAGACAGAGCTCCACAGTGCTCTTTAAATACTTCTATAAATTCCAACGAGTGCACTTCTAATTACATGTTCACCAGCAATGAATTACTATTTTTTTTTTAAAAATAATTAAAAAATGAATAAAGATTTTTCTTAGGTGCCACTGAAGATCATGTTAATTATAAAGATTAACATGCAAGACGTTTGAGGTGGATTTTTCTTTCTTGGTGTAGATTTAAGCACAATGCGACTCTGATTAAATTCTATTTCTATATCTACCTTGAGTAGTGGGTCAGCGTGCTCGAGGAACCAGCCGACTATAGCATGTCCGGCCTCATGATACGCCACCGTCTTCTTCTCATTGGGCTGCAAGACTTGTGTCTTTTTTTCGAGACCTGAACAAAGAATGCACAAAATGTATTGTCGATAGATACTGGATAAAATAAAAGAAGACAGTTCTAAAAATGTTTTATAGGCCATCCCAAGAATGATTTGTGCCAAACAGTGAAAGAAAACAAATTAGAGGAAACGCTTATGGAAGGGTGAAGATTTCATCACTCACCTCCGATCACTCGGTCAATGGCCTGTTCAAAGTGTTTGGTATTGACAGCTTCACTGAGATATCTGGCAGCAATTAGGGCGGCTTCATTACACACGTTCGCAATGTCAGCTCCTGAGATAGAGAGAACGGAAACGCACTGTGATCATCTATACGGATTCCATCAATAAAACACAAACTGCTCCAGATTTAGTATAAAGGGTCACAGGCTATAATTTCATTATATGTGCTACTTCAGGGTACCTGCAGATATCAGCACTTCAAATGTAATACTTTTTAAATACCATATTCAAGACATTTCCAAAAAACTTTAAGACCTGCACGTCACTTCAACCATGCTACACGATACATCAGCTATAACGGATTGCGTATATGCATATACATCCGTTTCTGGGTTTAAGTAAACTATAGCAGGGTAAACCTCTATACAGGTATATCTAAGACCAGAGCAAATATCCTTTTTACATTACCATTTGCTCCAACAGTGAAAGAAAAGAAACAACAAAAACAAAACAAACAAACAAACAAAAAAACAGTATTTCCTTTCCATGTCTTTCCAAGAGAGGAATATATATATTCTCTATAAAATTATACATACATACACACACACATATATATATATATATATTATATATATATATATATATATATATATATATATATATATATATATATATATATATATATATATGTATGAGAGAGAGAGAGAGAGAGATGGCTTACAGCAGTCAGAAATGCCAGGGTAACGTAACAAGTAGTGTTAAATATACATACACACACACACACTTTACACACGCACACACACTCTTTACAACTTTACCATCTCAAACAGCAAGGAACAAAAATAAAATCTAAATCTGCTTTATGGAAATCAGGTTCAGTTGCATTTTTAAGTCTTTTGAAACGTGAATTTAAGACATTTTCCTGCTAATTAAGGCCTTATTTTTACGTTAAGGAATTTCAGCCATTTTAAGACTTTTTAAGGATCTGCAGACACCTTGTACTTTTACTGTTGAATCATCTTCACAAATGTGACAAGAAACGTTGGGGTTAAAAGAAAAACTGCTTTAGTCAACAGTTAGTGAAAACTGATGCGAGTATTACTATTACAGCTGATTTAAAATGTTTCTACCAAACGTTTCAAAAATAATTTCCTGCACCTTTAAGGAGAAAATGATTTCTACAAGAAAGAAAATGTGCTGATCCACCTATTTATGTAAATAAACTTTACATTTAATTGATGCCTGAGATTATTTACAGTTGAATATATTACACATTTTTCTGATTATATGCTTCACAAGCTTATCGGGCTTCTTAAAGTAAACACTGTCAGAGTAATACTATACATCTCAGCAGTCAAACGGCAAATTTGCTACCTCATATCAATCCTGATTTCTCCCCTCACCTGTGAAACCAGGGGTGGAAGCAGCCATTTTCCTAGCAAGGGCATTTGAGTCTAGATTTGGGTCCAGTTTGAGGGGCCTCAGGTGAACCTTAAAGATAGAGGCTCTACCCTTTATATCAGGAGGACCTGAAAGATTTACACAAATAACACATCTTTAGTAAGTTACATGACTAAATAATTTGCCTGAACATGAAGTCAATGCAAATATAACAAGCTATACTAATATTGTGTAACACTAAAACACATTATAAGAGCAGGAGGAGCATGACCAAACCTATGTAAATCTGCCTGTCAAATCTACCAGGCCTCATCAGAGCAGGATCCAGGATGTCAGGTCGGTTTGTGCCAGCCAAGACCACAACATTTGTACTGCTGTTGAAACCTGATAAGACAAGACACAAGGGACGAATTCTCAGGAGAACAAAGGAGATTAGGGTTCAGATTAGAAAAAAAAACAAAAAAACACAACAACAAAAAAACAACTTAATGTATGGCCTATAAAATAGTGGGTACGTGCAAATTAATATAGTGTGTGGACCAAAATAGGAAATGAGCAAGTGCAGGTGCAAAAATAAAATCCTAAAAATAAAAAGCAGGAAACAAACAAAAAATGAGATCAGGAACAGGAAGTTAGCAGCAGACTACACTGACTGAAAATGGGTCATCTGAAGGGGAAAAATAGCCAGTATTTAATTCCTAATAATACATTATTAAGCATTCAGTCTGGTGTATGGGTGTACAACTTTGCTGTAGGGAGAATGCTTTTACTGCTTGTGAACAAGTGTTACATATTTGCTGAGGCGCATATATTATATATATATATATATATATATATATAAAAAACACATGGACTGACTTCCTTATATCTAGTAGCTCTAAACATACCGTCCATTTCCACAAGCAGCTGGTTGAGAGTGTTCTCCTGCTCACTCTGACCACCAAAGTTTCCTCCACCTCTCTTCCTGCCGACCGCATCAATCTCATCTATGAAAAGGATGCATGGAGCGTTCTTCCTTGCCATAGCAAACATGTCTCTCACCTGAACAAGACCAGGTTAACGGGTGAAATTGTGCATTATTCTTTTCATTGATGTTCTTAGAGATAACAAAGACAGTAAAAAGTGGTGTGCTTTTAAATATTCTGTGATACATTCTACTTGAATACCAGTTAAAGTAACATCACTAACACACAACAGTTTCAGTTACCAACTTACTCTGGCTGGACCGACTCCCACAAACATCTCAAGGAATTCTGATCCGTTGACGGTAATAAAGGGGACATTGGCCTCTCCAGCAGTGGCTTTGGCCAGCAGAGTCTTGCCTGTTCCTGGAGGTCCTGACAGCACAGCTCCCTTGGAAAACATAGTTACTAAAAATCTTACTCTTTGAAATAAGGAGTACAGAAAACATATATGCATAATGGTAGTAGCCAGTACCAGCTGTACCACCTTTGCAAATGATTACACACCACTCTTATAAACGACTATACCTTTGGGATCTTAGCTCCCAGGTCCTGGTACTGTTGAGGGTTCTTCAGAAAGTTGACGAATTCTAGGATCTCCAGCTTTGCCTCCTCACACCCGGCTACATCTTTAAACTTCACGTCTATGCTGTCCTTCATCATCTTGGCAGGGGATTCACTCATGCCGAAAAGTCCACGCCCCTTTCCGCCACCTCCGGGCCCACCCATTGATGCTCGTCGTAGGGTGAAGAGCAGAAAACCAATCAGCAGCAAAGTAGGAATGATGCTCTTAATGAAAGACCTGGAGGACGATAAACACCAGCGACACTGATGTTTTGTTTTCTCAGTCTTAATGTCTGTGTTTTGGTATTATAGTTGGTAGAAGTAGTCATACAATATTAGTACTGGTAATCAGTCAAAAGCAAAGTAGGAAACATTAGGCCTGAATGATGAGCTGCCATACTCAGGTCATCCAAACCAGATCCATTCAAATGTGTAAGCCAAAGACAGCAGTGCAGGTCTCATGAACAGACTCTTACCCATCACTCTTTGAGCGGTACACCACCGCCACTCTGTTCGACGGCTCCAGTCCCAACTCATAGTGAGCTGCCTCTAGATTTCTCTCAAATGTGTCTACACTGCCAATGTTGAACCATACGTAGCCCTGAAAGAAGAAAAAGAACAACTTAACATGAGAGTACGTTTCTCAGTGCATCAGTTAACATTTAGTCTTAACTGCTTAAAAACAAAAGCTGCCGATTAAGCATAAAAGCCCCCCCAGATGTACACTGGGATCAAAAAGTGTAGCTTACTCCATCTGAAGCATCTGCTCCTGGGACTAGGATGACCCTGACAAACTGCTTGTTAATGACCTCCAAACTATCAACCTTTGGAGAAGTGGAAGAAAGAAAAACAAACCCAACAACAAAAATATGGAGTTAGGAATGAAAACACAGTTGATGTATGACAGGCATGAACAATTTTGTTCTTTTAAATAAAAGATATTGTTCTCACGAGTCCTCTGGCCAGGTAGCGATGGACAAAGTCTTTCCAAGTAATCTCATTGCTTGGATCACGGAGGTACAAGTAGAGCAGGGCAGATGCAACGCCTGCCACTGTGACCGCCATGTAGCGGAAATCATTATCATCCCATGGAATATCACCCTGAGATATAGAATAAATGCACAAGAAATTAAGTGAGCTATACAGTCTTATAACAATGTCATGAGTATACATGAAATTATACAAGAGTGTGTGTAAATAGAGTGATTGCGGCTTGTACAATTGCACTTTTTGACCATGTAGTACACACTTAGTGTGAAGCACAAATACGAGACAAAACAAACACTTCCGATCGTTAATTGGATTGGTATCGATATTGGCGGATACTCAAGGACTACGTTTACGTGGACAGCAGTAATCTAATTGCTGACCTTAATCTGAATAAAACAAAATTGTGATTAAGGTGTTTCCATGAGTTAGTAGAATATTCCTTTCATGTTTTACAAGTTATAGAACACAGATCGATTAGCAGCACACGTCATTACGTCCCCACGCCACGCCGTCCGACGTTCCCTCCAGAATTTCACGCATCAACATACAGTTCGTCTTCGTTATGGAACCGTATACAGTTTTGGGTTTAATTTTTCATTTTACAAAAGCTTCAAGTGCAATTAATTATTTGTCAAGCTATACGTGCTAATCATACAAAAAAAAAACCCTCAGGGTTTATTTGATGGCGGTGTCTGCTGTGAAGATGGCTTCAGGTTTTCTACCTCTACTGTGTCAGTGATAGGAACAGACCCAGACCTGTAGTAAACGGCTTTTCCAGTCTCTCTTCCCTCCTTTCTTTCCTCCTCCTTCTCCTCCTCCTCCTCCTCCTCCTCCACTCGACTGACGTTCTGGTCCACCTGGTTGTCCATCTGAGAGAAGAACTGGACATTAATATAACCCAATAAAAAACAGCTTCGGTCCTCTCTGTTTTACAGCAGGTCTGATGTCTTACCTTTAGAAGCATCTACTGAGTAAAGTATAGATGTAGACCAGGGATTATTTACAGTCCACAGCGGCTTCAGGCCATTCAGTGTCAGATTCTGAAAGAGATCCAGATGTTCAGTTACAGGAGGCTGAAGCAGGTGACAGTGAAATAAAGCCGAGTGGTGGTTCAGAGAAACAACACAGCTGTTACAGGGCCAAAAAAACACACTGAGTCATCATGACCATGTCAAAGTGAGTCTACTACAGCTTACACAAACTGCTTACAAAGTAGTAAAACAGTGTGCTTACACTAGAGCAGTACTAGTAAATAAAGAACATCTGGTCTTACCCTGTCAGTTTGGCCCTTTAATAGGGTTGGTGAAAGTTTTCCAAGAGCAGCAGTGAATGAAGAGCGTTGTAAAGTCCTTCTCAGTCCAAAGCGGAGGGGAGCAGAAGCCGCTGAGAGCAAGCCCAGCATCAGAGCCATTCTCTGGCAGCCGCCGCCCTCCTCCTCCTCCTCCTCCTCCTCTCCCCTCTCCTCTCACCTCCTCTCCTCTCCTCTCCTCTCCTCTCCTCTCACCTCCTCTCCAACCCACTTCACTTAACCCACCGGCAGCTCAAACTCATTCACCTGCTCTTACAAACACAGCCACAGACACAACTACCTACCATGCTAACCGCTTCACTAACACAAGCAAGCAATGTCAAATCGCAGCAGGACCTTAGGTGTCCGTGGAAACTGCCTGAAGCTGTTTCGTAATTCATTACATTTTAAATAAAGTTTTATATATATACAATTTATTTATTTTTTATTTACGTTAGTGACTAAAATAAGCGTACAGAAAATGTTTTCTCGGATAAACGTGGATTTTGTGGCTAATCGCATGCTTACACATCCCCAGGCAAAAAGGTCGTCGACTCGGGGTCCTTCAGTCTCAATGCCCTCCTCCTCACTTCCACTGGAAACCCCGCCTCTATTCAGTGAGCCAATTCAATCACCAATAAGAGCCGACTCTTTCGGCTCCCTAATAGTTCAGTTATTTCTTTGTTTATTTATTTATTTATTTATTTTTAACCACACTCTTTTTTTGCGATATTTTGACCAGTGAGTGCTCTTCTTTTCCTAACTATGACCGAAACGGTTTCATAAAAGCTCACTCTACCTTCTAAATTACAAAATAACATTAGTTATTATGCTATACATCAAGAAAATCAGCAAGAGTCTGTGTAAGAATCCCTGCATTAATGTTATTGTGCCTGCTGTATGTGATTCATGTGATAAAGGATCCCCTATTTTCCTATAGAAATGAAGACCAGCTCGATGTTCACCTGAGAGTCGACTCGTTCTCGATAAACACGCCAACTGGTAAATCTTTAATGCATATAAAAACTACGTTTCCCTACTGATGAACTCTTCTTAAACTGAAACACCGGGATAGCAAGGGTTTAAAATGTAGTTATGGCAGCCGTCAAGCCCTAAGTTCAGGGTAAATAAGAGAAGGTGGTTTGACTTTATTCTGGAACGGACATGGCCCTTATTGTCACAGACTTATAGACCTCATATCCATGGTTCATGGCCTGTGAATGCCCGCATCGTCTGTCACATAAATAACTAGCTGATGAAATCTGAATGAGAGTTACATACTGAGGGAGGGAGGGAGGGAGGATGTGGCGATTTAGTGGCAATTACACATTTTATCCCCTAAGCTTTGAGAATAATAAAATACAAGTGAACGCATGGCATTTTCGAATGTCATTTTTTCTTTTACAAATTATATGTTGATCAAGGTGTTGAACTATATGGTTAACCAAAGGACTATTATAGAATATACTGATAAAGTGTAAACAATATGCGTAACTAACATTTGGATATGTTAATAAAGTACAATCAATATATATATATAACCAACATTTAGAATTATTACTTAGCATAATCTAATATTCAATATATTAGTTAACAAGCATAATCTATATGTATATAGAAACATAATCTAAAACCATAGAACAAGTTATAGTCGAAGTGCATATTGAGTTAGATGAATTCTGTGTCTTACTGCACAGTAACTGTTTTTCTGTATCGTCCTGTACCTTTCTGCACAGCAATAAATTGGCATTACACATTCGCTGAAACTGCTTTTGTAAGTAAACAGTGTTGAAGCCCAATACCAATTAAGGAGTTAGGATAGGGCCTCAGGAAGGGAGGTAGATATCAGCTAGGATGGCAGATAGAAACAGACAGAAGCTCATCGACATAAGAAGGGAATTTTGATCAGAGAAAAACAAAAAAAACAAGGACTCTGTCTGAGTGAAACCTTTTTACAATAAATTTTAAAAAGAAACCTTGTCCTCATAAAACCTTTTTAAGAGAAACAACTAACTGCGCATGCTCCACAAATTTAAGATATCATATAGACATGAATAATTAATTGTGGCGAAGGTCTGTTTTTAATGAGAAAAGGTAAAACCCTGCCTAAGATGAGTTCGCTGTGGAGAAAGGTCTAAAAAAGGGCTTGTGTGTTTGCATAATTTAGACTTTCTGCAGACTGTCTCACTTTATTGTTTCAATAAAGTTTGATTACTTTTTGGCATCTACAAACCCTCAGTCTCTGAAGTTTTTGGACGTGGGATGGTTTCCCTGACACTGTAAGTCATGCTGTCTGAGTCTTTTGACCAAACTACAAAGAATAAATAATAAGTTGAGGAATTACTCTCATGTTACACCACGACTTTCTATTAAAGAAACAGGCAACGATTAAAAAAATATTTATAGGTGGAACAAAAAATTTATTAATTTCTTTAATAAAAAAAAAGTGAAACATTAATAAAGTTCTGTCACAATCTTTGAAACAAGAAAGAATAATATCAAAACTGGTGCAACAACATTCACAATTTTTTCCTTGTGCTTTCATGTGCAGCAAGCCCTGACATTAAACATTAAAGGTCATTTAATTAAACATTCTCAACATCTGGCTTGTATATAGAAATATTAGCAGTAATCTGACTTGTAATTTCCAACCATGCATCACCAAAGGTGCCAATGAGATGTCTTCCACGCACATGAGCAAAATAAAAAATGTAATTCCACAGACACAAAATATGGACAAATAAAACCTAAAGAAACTAGTACAATGTATGAAATAATCTTATCAGCAACTGTAGACTCTAGCACCATGGTCCTGCTCCAGCGGTCTGTGAAGAGGTCAGGGGATGTAGTTTGTCTGTTTTGTTACAGTGATCGAAATAATAGCCCACTATTATCAAAGTTATAATATTTTTTCAGTGTTCATATAGTCATTAGTCCATTTGACTGGTTACTTGACTTGAATGGGTTTAATTCGAACTTCAATAACTTCAATTAAAAAAAAAAAAACAAAACAAAAAAAAAAAGACCTCTAATCAAATCTTGAAAATATTGTGTTCTGTGGACAGAAATTTTAGGAACAAAACGTTTCAATGGCTCCAATAAATAGTCAAATATGATTGTACATATTTGTACTACAGGTCTTTCTAGCTGCAAAAAGTTTGGTTTGAGAACCCCTTCTCTAGCATACAAACCCCTTAAGTGATCATGGACCATAGAGTAATGCACATCTCACATCTACAGTTCATTCTTGTAACATCATGACAGAACTACAAAACAATGGCAGCAGGGAAACTTTGTGTGCGGCAACTGTGGAGAGAATACTTTGATCATATGGTTGATAACTCCGCTTATTTTTTACTGATAACTCAAGTATGACTAAAAACAACACATTAAGCACTTTTCTGAGCTACAGGCTGAGCTATTTTCCTTTCAGCATCTAATCCAAACCAAAGTATTTTTCAACCTTATCTCTACATAAAACAGCACCCAGTATAAATCAACTCATC
Source organism: Ictalurus furcatus (assembly GCF_023375685.1). Lineage (NCBI taxonomy): Eukaryota > Metazoa > Chordata > Actinopteri > Siluriformes > Ictaluridae > Ictalurus > Ictalurus furcatus. Next base: position 20,284,522 of record NC_071268.1, on the reverse strand, counting down.
TGTACCTCTCTAAACCCACCAGGAGGATCCGGCTTGTCTACAGGAGCAGGGTTCCAACTCTTTTATATCTAAGGCTACGTTTGTCTAATTATCAGGTCTGTAAAAACAAGTCTCAGAGGCTTTTCCAAATCACTGGTTAAATCTATACAACAGGCCATTTTCTTACCAGTGCAAGTGCAAACAGAAATCATTTTTCCTCAGTCAATCAGTTTGTTACAACCTCTGCCTTACAATTATAAAGTTTTAACTTACAAACAGAAGCATTTTAATTTGGAGAAAGAAAACTTTTGCTGCAGAATAATAATAAAAAAATAAAACAAAACAAAAAAAACATGGTACACCTGCCTATTTTACATGTGTTAATGTGTTAACTTGTGTCAGAGAGGGTGTGGTCGAGTACTGGCTGTGGACAGAGCGAGGATACGGGTTGAACCAACAGGTAACGTGTGATTGTTCTTATCTGTGCGTTATTACGTGCAAGCCATTTATACAGTTAGGCCCATAAGTATTTGGACAGCGACACAATTTTCCTATTTTTGCCTCAAGATGCTATTGAAGTGTCCATGGGTTCTAGATTTCAGGCAGTCACTGACTGCCAAGGATTTGCATCCAAGTATTAAAAAATAATCCTAATATTTAGGATTGATTGATTGTCCAATTACTTTTGAGCCTAAGAAAATGGAGGGACACTGTAACAAAATGGCTGTAATTCCTAAACAGTTAATGCAATATCTTTGAAGTATAGACTTTCAGCTTTAATTCAAGGGATTTAACACAAACATCTTGACTGCTTCATTTCAAATCCATTGTGGTGGTGTACAGAGGCAAAAATAGGAAAACTGTGTCTTCTAAACTTATATTTTGAAACTTATCTTCAAAATGGTACAGCCTGTATGCAAGTGCTACACATAAATACAATCAGAATTATTGGCACCCTTGGTGAAGCTGAGTAAAAAAAATGCTTGTGAAAAAACAGTCCCCTCTGAAAGTATAGAAACAGCAAGGCCAATACTTTTGCTAGACACTGAAGACATTTGGGTTTGAGATCAAAAGATGAATGAAAAGCAGATCAGAATTTCAGCTTTCATTTCCTGATATTTACACTTAGATGTGGTAAACAACTTAAAACATGTCACCTTTAGTGTGAACCCACCCATTTTTCAAATGATCAAAAATACTGGAACATATCACTGACAAGTGTTTCTTGTTGCCATGTTAAGATTGATTGTTTAAACTTCAAAATGACTTGCTTTTCTCCCATAGACAGCTATCTGGTCCTCATGTTGGTTTAACCTTTTTAACAACAAATGCAATCTTCACAGGTGAAACCCAGGACTCAAACCAATTTGTTGTTAAAAAGGTTAAACCAAGATGAGGACCAGAGAGCTGTCTATGGGAGAAAAGCAAGTCATTTTGAAGCTGAGAAAAGATGGAAAATCAATCAGAGCCATTGCGCAAGCATTGGGCATAGCAAATACAACAATTTTGGAATGTCCTGAACAAGAAAGAAGTCATTGGTGTACTATCAACCAGACATTGGACAGGTCAGCCATCATGTTACCTCATGATGGTAGCAGCAGCATGAATTTAGAAGTCTATAAAAACATTGTCTGCCAATTTACAGAAAAATGCATCCACTATAATTGGGAAAACAGCATCATGCAAAAGAGAATGAACAAAAGAGCAATGCCAACACAACTAAGGACTTCATCGGGGGAAAAAAGTGGAAGGTTTTAGACTGGCCAAGTCAATCACCAGACCTTAAACCAGTTGAGCATGCATTTCACCTCCTGAAGAGGAGGCTGAAGGAAAAAAAACCCCAAAACAAACAACAGAAATAAGCTGTGGTACAAGCCTGGAAAAACATTACAAAATAACAATGCGACAGTTTGGTGATGTCGGTGGTTGGTGCTTAACGTATAGTGGTGCTTGGATGTTTGTGAACTCTTTCTGCGTAAATATGACCTAAAACATAATCATAAGTCCTAAAAGTAGACAGAGAGAATCCAATAAAACAAACTAGACACTTGGTTATTTATTTATTGAGGAAAATAATCCAATATTACATATCTGTGAGTCGTAAAAGTATGTGAACCTTTGCTTTCAGTATCTGGTGTGACCCACTTGTGCAGCAATAACTGTAAATAAAGGTTTCCGGTAACTGTTGTTCAGTCCTGCACATCGGCTTGGAGTTTTAACCCATTCCTCAGTACAGAACAGCTTCAACTCTGGGAGGTTGGTGGGTTTCCTCACATGAACTGCTTGCTTCAAGTCCTTCCACAGCATTTCTATTGGATTAAGATCAGGACTATGATTTGGCCATTACAAAACATTAACTTTATTCTTCTTTAATCATTCTTTGGTAGAAGACTTGTGTGTTTAGGGTCATAGTCTTGCTGCATGACCCACTTTCTCGAGATTCAGGTCACAGACAGATGTCCTGACATTTTCCTTTAGAATTCGCTGGTATAATTCAGAATTCATTGTTCCCTCAATGATGGCCAGCCGTCCTGTCCCAGATGCAGCAAAACAGGCCCAAACCATGATAGTACCACCACCATGTTTCACAGATGGGATAAGGTTCTTATGTTGGAATGCAGTGTTTTCCTTTCTCCAAACATTATGCTTCTCATTTAAAACAAATAGTTCTATTTTGGTCTCATCCATCCACTAAACATTTTTCCAATAGCCTTCTGGCTCATTCACATGATCTTTAGCAAACTGCAGATGGGCAGCAATGTTCTTTTTGGACAGCAGTGGCTTTCTCCTTGCAGTCCTGCCATGCACACCATTGTTGTTCAGTGTTTTAACACCTGACTAAGAGGTTCACATACTTTTGCCACTCACAGACATGTAATATCGGATCATTTTCCTCAATAAATAAATGACCAAGTATAATATTTTTGTCTAATTTGTGTAATTGGGTTCTCTTTGTCTACTTTTAGGACTTCATGAAACTCTGATGATTTAGGTCATATTTATGCAGACACAGAAAATTCTAAATGGTTCACAAACTTTCAAGCACCATTGTCGTTATTGCCAGTAAGGGATATGCAACCAAATATTCCGTGTTGCTCACCTAAAAATTGGGTGATCTGTCACCAAAGGTGCCATGTGAAATTAAGGGGTGTCAATTGTAATATATGGTTTTGTTAAAAAAAAACAATTCTAAGGGGTTTTTATTTTCTTACTAAATGTATTTCAATTAAAGGTTGGACTTCTCCCATTCTTTCAGTGGGAGATCACACTAACCACAAAGACATGTTTTTCATAAAGTTTTTAAAAATATTTATTTATTTATTTATTACATCTACCAAGGATGCCAGTAATTCTGGAGCTGACTGCAATGCCTCCCAAGCCAAGCTCCCTCTGATTGGAACAAAAAGCCTGTATATAACTGACAATGTGCACAATACATAACAAGATATGTCGAGTTCTCAGTGCAAGCTTACACAAAATGCCACAAGTCTCTCAAATTAAGTCTCCGAATAGTCTCAATTAATAAACCCAACTAAATACATGTGCATACTCAAAGACAAATGAGCCACAATTCCACAAGTTTACAATGGCTGCAATATCAAAATATCAACAAAGAAAAACTTTTAGGATGCGCACAAACAGTTTAGCACACAAACAGTGACTACGTTTACATGGACAGCAGTAATCTATTTATTATAACCATCTTAATCTGGTTAATATTGGATTATTGTTGTCCATGTAAACGTACTGAGTGACACCTCATTCTCAAGAAAGTGCAAATGAAATAATACATTTAATATACAAAGTAATATACTATTCTCATTCCTAATTTAAACAAGGAACCAAAATGCTTATTCATTTTTACCTTATTTTTAGGAGTTTCTCATTTTTATTAGCACTTAATAGAAAATTGGGCTCATAAAACAACCACAACAAAAACAAAACAGTATTTGTAACTCATCACAAAACCTTGGCCAAGAAGATAACAAGATTTCCAAGATGTAAATGCTGATTTCATCAAGACCCACGGTTATACAGTGGATATAAAAGTCTATACACCACTGTGAAAATTTCAGAGTCCTTTTAATAAGTATTTTTTATATACACACACACACCAAGATAAGCTATGTACAATCATTTTACACCTTTACGTGATATAGCAACCAACAAATTCAATAAGAAACAAATGGAATTTTTTAGAGAATTTTTTTTTTTTTTACAATAACATTGTTGCATAAGTGTTTCATTTATTTATTTATTTTATAACGGGGCATGTGACTGTGCTTATAATTAACCAATCACATTCAATCTCACGTTCAAAAGTAATTAACATACACCGGTCATCAGTGAAGTGATTTTGTTTAACCCTAAATAAAGATCAGCTGTTTCTGTAGGATTTTCTTGACATCTTGGTTTCAACCAATTGGTGAAGCCATGGTCTGAAAAGAGCTTAGAAAGCATGTACATGTCCCATGCAACCCCTGGCAAACATTATGGACTCACCACACTTGGAGGATGTGGCTTTTTTACTTCATAGCAAATGAACGAAATCACAGATATGACAACAATTTTTGTTTAAGAGTTGAACATTCTGTCTTCGTGAAACACACAGTGCCCTCCAATAATATTGGCACCCTTGGTAAATATGAGCAAAGAAGGCTGTGAACAATTGTCTTTATTCTTTAACTTTTGATATTTTGTTAAAAACCATTTCACAAAATACACTGTTCTCATGGATCTCAAACAATTGCCAAAAAAAGAAAAAATATTTATATAAAAAAAAGAAAAAATAAGTCTTTGTTAAATATAGGTGTGCAACAATTATTAGCACCCCTATGAATTCATATGAAAAAATATATATTTGAAGTATATTCCCATTGATATTTAAATTTTTTTTAGTACACCTGGGTGACTAGGAACAGGAGATTGTTCATCCATGTCTTCTTGTTTCACAGGGGTATAAATAAGAGGTAACACAGGCCAAATTTCCTTAGTCATTCATAACAATGGGTAAGACTAAGGAATATAGCTGTGATGTGTGGCAAAAGGTTGTTGAGCTTCACAAATTGGGAAGTGGCTATAAGAAAATAGCACAAGCATGGAAAATGCCCATTTCCACCATCAGGGTAATAATTAAGAAGTTCCAGTCAACTGGACATGTTATGAATCAACCTAGAATTGGACGTGCGTCTGTATTTTCTCATCACACTGTGAAGAGGATGGTTTGAGTGGCCAAAAAGTCACCAAGGATCACAGCTGGAGAATTGCAGAAGTTTGTTGCATCCTGGGGTCAGAAAGTCTCCAAAACTACAATCCGAAGTCACCTACATCACCACAAGTTTTTTGAAAGGGTTTCAAGAAAAAAAGCCTCTACTCTCATCCAAAAATAAACTCCAGGATCTTCAGTTTGCCAGACACTACTGGAACTTCAAATGGGATCGGGTTCTATGGTCAGATGAAAGCAAAATAGAGCTTTTTGGCAATAAACACCAGAGGTGGTTTTAGTGCCCAGAGAGATAGCCATATGGAAAAGTATCTCATGCTCACGGTTAAATATGGTGGTGGCTCTTTAATGTTTTGGGGCTGTTTTTCTGCCAGAGGACCTGGACATTTTGTTAGGATACGTGGCATCATGGATAAATATCAGCAGCTATTAAATGAAAACCTGACTGCCTCTGCCAGAAAGCTTAAAATGGGCCGTGGTTGGATCTTCCAGCAGGACAATAATCCAAAACATTCATCAAAATGAACACAAAAATGGTTTACTGACCACAAAATCAAGGTCCTGCTATGGTCATCCAAGTCCCCTGACTTGAAACAAACAGAAAGCCAATATTAGTGGAGGGCACTGTATAAACAATATGGGAAGGTTACAAAAGGAAAACATACGGAAAACAAACATAAACCAAGGAAGACGGCAAGCATCAAGATAGAAAACTCAAAGAAATATGCCTTGAAAATATGAAATGCCCAACAAAACAACTGAAAAACAAATGGGTAGAAACAGCAGTCACTGTTTGTGCCAGAACTGTAAGATATCAACTAAATGAAATTGGATTTACATATAGAAAAGCCAAACAAAAACCAGCATTAACGTCTAAACAGAAAAAAAACAAGGTTAAACCTAAACAGTGGGCTAAAGACAAGCAATCATGGAGTGTGGATTACTGGATGAATGTGATATTCAGTGATACCAATCATGAATCTGCATTGGCCAAGGAGATGATGTTGGGACTTTTGTTTGGTACTGTTCTAATCAAACATATAAAGATGACTGCCTGAACAAAACAATCAAATTCCCCACTCATTAATGATATGGGGTTGCATGTCAGGTAAAGGACCAGGGGAGACCTCAACAGTCAATGCACAGGTGTACATTGAAATTTTGAACACTTTTCTCACTCCATTGATAGAAAATGGGTTTGGTGATGAAGTCATTTTTCAGAATGATCATGCATCTTGCTACAGAGCAAGAGTTTTAACAAGATGTTTTAACAAGAGTGTTAAAGCTTTTCTTCAGGAAAGGCAGATCAACTCAATGACATGGCCAGCAAACAGTCTAGATCTCAATCTCATTAAAGATTTATGGTGAAAATTTTATAAATTGGTCCAGGACAAGGCTCCATCCTGCAAAGCTGATCTATCAAATTCTATTCGAGAATGTTGGAACCAGCTTGATGGATAATATAGCTTGATGGATAATTTTTCATTAGAGAAGTCCATGCCTTAAAGAATTCAGGCCATCATTAAAATCAAGTCATCATTAAATCCTGAGGAGGAGCAACAAAGTACTAACTGATTTTTTTTTTGTTGATTCCATAATTTTTTCCTCTACTTGTTCTGGAAAACAAAGTCATTAATTAAAATAATTTAATTTAATTTGTTTGAGGTACGTTTCATGAAACCAGAATATTCAGCTATTAAACAAAAATAGTTTTGTGTCATATCCGTGATTTGTTTATTTGCCACAGAGTAAAAAACCCGGGCGAGCATCCAGGGGTTACAGAACACTGAAGACCATCTACAACAAGTGGAGAAAATGTGCAACCACAGTGTCATTACCAAGAACAGGAAGTCCTCCAAAACTGACAAAGAAAACTTATCAGGGAGGCTGCCAAGAGACCTACAGTGCTCAACGCTCCCTGCATGACAACAATCTCTCCTATTCTTCATGTCTGGGTTATGGGGTAGGGTGGCTGGACATGGGGACCCCAAAACATTCAAGCCCACCTAAATGATATGGTCTCAACTTTTTGAGCAGAAAATCAAGTCAAAGAACATCATACCCAAGTACTGACTGCTCTCTGCAAGTGACAATCTCTCGTAGAATTCATGTATGGGGTAGGGTGGCTAGATGGAAGCTCTTTGGGATGCAGCCGTGCTCTCTTGTTTGCCGTAAAACGGTTGAGCACTACCGTGTGTGATTGTGTCCTGTCTCAAAATGCGGTAAAAACTCACACTACGTTAATAATGTGATTAAGGTGTTTACATGTCTGTAGTACACGTCGATAATGTGACTAAAACAGGAGTACTCCACATATCTTAATTCGATTTGTGTTTACTTCAAGTATGACCTTAATCGGATTAAGGTCATTAAAAACTGCTGTTTACATGGTATTGTCTTAATCGGGGGGTAAATGTTGGATTATTGTTGTCCATGTAAACGCACTGAGTGTCTGATGAGACCAATTCCAAAAGGTATAATTACATAAGTCCAAAAAGTATGTTTGGTGCAAAAAAACAAACAAACCCCCAAAAAACAAAAAAAGTACATCAACAAAAGAACACAATACCCACGGTGCAGGATGGTGGTGGCAGCATCATGCTTTAGGGCTGCTCTTCTTTAGCCAGAATTGGGGCTTTTATCAAGGTGGAGGGAATCATGAATAGCTAGAAAAACCAGCTGATTTTAGTGCAAAACATTCAGGTGTCTGCTAGTAAGCTGAAGATGAAAAGGAATTTCACCTTTCAGTACGACATTGACATTTGGCTTAACCAAAAGACGATCAATGTTTTTGAATGACCTAGCCAGAGCTCAGACCTGAATCCAACTAAAATCTGTGGGGTGACCTGAATCGGGATGTGCACAGGAGATGCCCTTACAATTTGACAGATTGAGAATGTTTTTGGAAGAAAGAGTGAGAAAATACTGCCAAGTCTAGCTGTGCCTCGCTGATACTCTTATACAAAAATTGGGCCAAAGGTACCAAAGGATATTTACACATCTAGATGTAAATATCAGGAAATGAAAACTGAAATTCTGATCTATTGTCTCATATTCATCTTTCAATCTCAAAACCAAATGTCTTCAGTGTATATCAAAAATAATAGAACTGGCCTTGTCGTTTCAGTACTTTCATTGGGGACTGTATTAGATAAGGGGTGTGCACACTTTTGCCAACAGGTTATTGTAAGTTTTTTTGTCTCTCCTTTTTCCCCCCCTAAAAATTTGTCTATTTTGTTGGTTGTTATATCAGGTGGAAAAAGATCTGATGTGATTGATCTTGCTCTCTTTTTTTTTTTCTATGTCACAAGAGTTTGCAAATTAAACAGGGGGTGTAGATTTTTGTTTATATGCACTGTAGGTGTATAACCCATTTTCAGTCTGTTCAGTTGCTCTCACTCCCACTCTCTAAGCTCCTGTAGCATCTCGTCTCCCGTGTTCCCCACGAACCAACATCCTGGAGGTAGGAATAATAATAATAATAATAATAATAATAATGTAACTATATATACACATACTATTTTACATGGATACGGATATATGGGGTAAAGTCAGGAAAATTGGGTAATTGTATAAATCATCATGTGAAATGGTTCAGATCTATGTGGATAATTTAATACTGTTGCCTCAATAGTACTGACATGTACAAAATAACGTGATTGGGCAGCTTGCCCGTTATTTTTTATTTTTTTAGAAAGTTAAAGAAAGTTGCCTAGTGAGTGTCATACTAAATTTGACGTGAAATTTTACTTATGCCAACAATGAGACTGTTCTAATAATATATATTTTTTAAAAAATAACAGTAGTGTTGGCTTAAGGCCTCGGTATACTCAGACAATGTCTGAGAGGGTTGTGTGAAACCATCTTCAAGAGTGAAGCCTTCGCACGTTGCCTTTTGCGCTGCAATTATGTCTTACAGTTTGTGAAAGCCAGCCGAACAGCATCTCTACATGACATATGCTGAGGCCTTTACAGCAGGATATCTGACACTAGAACTATAATGCCCAAAAAATTATTTACTATTACATATTTTTAATACAGAATCAAAGACGACCCAGCTTAAAAAAACACACATTTGAAAAACATGCATCATGTCCGAAGTTATTTTTAATAGCTTTCTAAATGACTTGGTAAACAAAATCATACTTACCTGACTACTTTATATATGCGCACCACACTCAAACTTACCATTGGAGGGAGAATTTTCTTCAACTTCAATGTGGTCAAAATCATAGCTTACAAAAGCACTCTGTTAAAAAAAGATAATTGGAAAAAAGATTAGTTATATATATATATATATATATATATATATATATATATATATATATATATATATATATATATATATATATTCATGCATGCTGTGTTGTTTTAAATATAGATTAGGTCATGTTAACAAAAGTAACTAACCCTGCAGGTACAGATGTGTGTCCAATTTCAAACAATACACTGCGCTGCTGCCACATGATTTTCTGATTAAATAACTGCATGAATGTGCAGGTGTTCCTAATAAAGTGGACGGTGAGTTTAAGTGCAATTGAGATAATATAGAGAGGAGTTATTAAGGCCTCTTGGAACAGTTTATGGTGTCAATTGTAATACTTTCTAATAATATATAAATGGTGTACCTTTACATAAAATAAATAATATTGTTAGTAAAAACTGAATATGACTGCTGAATGAGTGGGACTTCAGAAAAGCCCGCTAGTCAGTATATGTAGTTGTAGTATATTAGTATATGTTGTAGTATAGTAGTATATGTAGTTACCTACAGCATTCTCTCTCAAGGCAGACAGAGTAAAAGTGGTCAGCACTGGTGTAGGAAAAACCTACCTTGTAGTTAAGTAGTGACTGCCACTCTCCTTTCTCTTTCTTCACCAATTTGATTACTGGTTCATTGCATTCCATTTTCCATGAACACTGCTCTGGGCTGATGTCATTGTACAGCTCCAGACTGGCACAGTAATGGTGGGTGTTTACATATGCACTAGAAATGGGGAAAAAAACAAAACAATAAATACAACTACAATATTATTCAATTAGGCAATCTAAACACTAAACAATGGCAAAACTAAACAGAAGGCAGGACTACAAAATCTTTGTTAAATCAATAAATACTTCTTTAAAACTAAGCCCAACATAGGATTTAAGGTGTACACTGACCTGTAAAGGACTCTGTCAGAGAAGAATTCACACTTCTGCATCATGGGGTTGGTAAGCTTTATTTTAAGAGTGACTGACTCTTCTTCTTGAAACCACTTGATCTGTGGGTGAAAACTAAAACATGCAGAAAAAGGGACAAAAAAAACTTGATAAATACAAAATACATTCAGAATATTGCTGCATATCTTTAAAGACCTGAAAGATAAAGTGTCTGGCTTTATTTATTTTATTATTACTTTTTAAATACCTTTTTGGTGCACAAATACCCTGCCTGTGGCCAATGTGCAAGACCTCATTTCTGATCTTACTGTCACCTGTTAAAGTTTTAAAAATATTCACGATCGTCATTCATGACTGGTAACGATCCAAAACATAATACGACATCAAGTATTCACTTTTAAACCGACTTGCCTTCATCTGAGCTGTTAGAAAGAGCAGGAGTCCCATCCTGAGGTAAAAATCTTAGATCAGCAGATCTAAATGAGCACAGAAGTGTGAATACTTGGTGTACAAAATACAAAATAAACAAAAATTAACCGTAAAACTGACATCATGTCCTCAAGGCAAAATTAAAGTAATGTGATTAATTATTTATATTAACATTATTATGATGTTATTCAGTATCGTCACTCCACTTACGTAAACATGTGTTCAGCATCTAGCCAGGCTTCCAAAGAGACCTTACTTTGTCCTTTATTAGGGTCGGTGCTCTGGTTTGTATTTGGAAGGTTCTGTAAAGGTTCACAGGGTTCACTGTCTGTACACTCAGGCATGTTGATTCCAGCCTTCACCTGACTGGCCAGAGCTTCCTCAGCAGCCTGACCCCTCTGTTCCAGAGACGCCACCTCACTCTCACATCTGATCAGACCAATTACAGAATCAAAAACACAAAAGCTGTTAGTAATATTAAAATTTAGACAATGTAGGCTCTGAAGTGGCACAACAGAAAAGCATTTGCCAAATTGTCAGAAGTTTGTCAAGTAAATAATTCTCTTTTAAGGGGTTAGTATAGATTATTCATGCCCGATCTGACCAAGGATATTTATTGTTTTACTTCTGTTTTTGATGCAATGATGATACCACCACTGAACACAATTCCTCCTTGTATACAAAACAAAACAAAACTCTTATTTATACACCAATAAATATAGGGGTCTGAAAGAGTGCAAACAATAAAAAAATAAAGAGACTGTTTGTCTCTATTTCTTAGCATCAAACTGCTTAAACTACATTTGTGCAACACATCTAATTAATATATTAATGGCTGTTATGTTAAATAAAGTTAATCAATTTGCATGCAATTCTCAAAATGCCATTTATCGGTGGATCTGATGTTACAAAACTGATAACCAACTATGGAAAAAATCTTAAATATCGGGAAAAATATCAGTAAAACCGATTATTGGTCGATCTCTAGTCAAGGACTTTTACATGACCAAGATGTGCTAATCATGCTATTTATTTAGTTAAATGCACTAAATTGCACACATGCAGATGGGTGATAAATTAAAAGGGAAAAACCTGAATAAATAAGTGCAGGAAAAAAGACTGCAGATGCTTCTAGCAACTGAATATTTTTTTTTAATTTTCTACCGTTAAAGCCTGCGGAAGCCAATCTTTGGGAAACGTAGGTCATCAGCGCTTTATAGTAATGGAGTCATCTAAAAAGTGTATGACCTGGGCAACTGTATAAGATTTTTATATGGCACAATAAGTTAATATGTGTAATAAAAAGGTATATCATTAATAATATATATGCTATAAAAAATTCTTTATCCATACTGTATCCTAACACTGCAATAAGTTAGATATCCTGTTAAGTAGACGACTATAAACTTAGTAGAATCTTATACAGTTGCCCAGATTGGATTCCGCGGGCTTTAACGGGAGAAAATTTTAAAAATATATTCAGTTGTATTGGTTCTATGTCCACTCAATACACATTATTAAGACAATACACATTATGTCCTTTTGTGTGTTTATTTCTAGAGAAATAGAAGAGAGAAGCTCGAATGTACAGCGTATGTCCAATATAACCCCAAATTTAACGCAGTGCGCACGGTTTACAAATCTAAGGGTACGGTTTACAAAACTGAGGGCACAGATTACAAATCTGATGGCACGGTTTACACATGGCTGTATTTTTTTTTCTTACCTGACACTAGGGGGGCTCCGTACCCATCTGTGTGTGTGTGTGTGTGTGTGTAATATTTATATATCCCTGATCATGTATCACACCTAATCAAACAGAGATAGAAATGGAAACTGCAAGAGCGATAACTGATTAATTACCCATTACTCTCACGGAGCGCCACTACAGCAGAGGCCTCCTCTCCCTGGCAGAGCAACTTCAGTAGTTCCAGATGCTGAGGGTTTGCGGTGCCCATCCCAGTGGCCAGAATCTCTGCATGGACATTATACTCATTTATGAAAATCTGCAGACCTGGCATGCGTGTCATACGTACCTGTTGGCAAGTTAAAAGAAGTACAAAATATTTTTTAAAATCAGCATTAAATAAAAAAAAAGAATCTTACAACATTTTTACAAAACAGTTATAACGTTATAAATACCAACTCTACCTACCATCAGATCAACCCATACAGTATTGCCCAGGCACATCACCACGTTGGCTTGATGTATTTTTCCTTTGATTTTCTGACTGATAGCTCTGGTAACCTGTAAAAAGAAAATACAGAGGAGAAACACTTTCTATCAAAACTAAATCCATCCGCTTATGATTTCTCCACAGGTACTTCACAGGTTAAATAATGAACAGTTATTAAATAATATGAAGGTGATGATTTAAGTGGACAGGGAAATGGTTTTGTGACAGGACTAGATGAACAGTAGATCAGAAATAAGGGGGATGGATGGGTATTTGAATACCTGGTTAACCGATCTGAGGGGCCAGTATTCAGACATCTATCGATCCATCTATTTTCCGTATCGCTTATCTTGCACAGGGATGTGGGGGAACCTAGAGCCTATCTCGAGGGACACTGGACACGAAGCAGGGAACATCCTGGATGGGGTGCCAGCCCATCGCAGGGCACAATCGCGTACACACTCACACCCCCATTCACGAACTACGGACAATTTGGAAATGACAATTAGCATGTCTTTGGACTGTGGGAGGAAACTGGAGTACCTGGAGGAAACCCCCGAAGCAGGGAGAGAACATGCAAACTCCACACCCACAGGGCAGAGGCAGCAATCAAACCACACCAGTGCTGATTTTGTGGCAAGGTATACTGGAGTTTTTTTGGGTGGTTTTTACTCTCGTGTGGGAAGGTGCGAGCAGTCAGATTATGAAGGTCACAGGACAGAGGAGGGATAATAAATTTACTTTCACATGGAGCTTTTATTTGTGTTTTCATTAATTTTTTTTAAAAAGTAAATATACAGACGTGTGCTGACGATAAGATTATTATGAACATGCATTAACACTGTGACCGAATGAAGTTGGTTAATTCAGTGAGATTTTCACTCCTAAACCATCTGCTAATTAAAACGTTACAAAGATTAAATTTTAGCTGACACCAGGGCCTACTACAATTGGATGACAGGCTTAAATATTGAGGTGATAGTTAGTAAAGCTTTTGCTGTGTGTTTTTGTTAGTCGTCTCTCAATATTACGTCCGTCAAACACTACAGTGTGCTGCCAATCATCGTAGGGGAAATTTATACTTGATTACTAAGATCAACAAAGCATTTTTTTCTTCTACTGGTGATTAAGTGAATATATCGGTTTATTAACTCTTTCCGGTAATTAAATAATAAAATTTGTGAGAAGGCAAATTTCTAGTCAGAATGTATGCAAGTACATAAAGTTACCTTTGGGTTCCAGTCCATCTCTCCATCAATGGGTCGGGCCATGCACAGAATGATTTCAACAGCCTGATCCGGCAAGCTCTGGAACTCCGGGGGAAGCTGCAGTAGCTGATGTGACTTCACTTCCTGTATACGTCCTTCATCCACAAATCGAGCTGTGACACTGCTAAACAGCTGGCCTCCCTTTTCTGGCACCTTGGTCAGACACACCCTGGCACACATACATTCCACCAGCTGTAACTATGCTTAATTCATGCGTTTGTGTCTGAATTGTAGTGTTTAATGTGAGGTATAATGCTAAGTATTCATCTATAACTATTCATACTAAAATATACCGAGCAATATTTTTGGCCATCTGAGGCCACCTGAGTCACTCAAGTTAAAAAGAATGGCCAGAGGACAAGCATGACATAGCAGGGACCTTTTAAAAGGCTACCTTCCACTTTAAAACCTGCCACTAAACAGCGACAAACCCCTACTTACCTATGATATACATCTTCTTCCTGTAGTGCATAAAAGCCACCCTCCACCACATGCGTTGCACAAAGCCTCTCTTTAGCATAATGCGACTTCATCTCAGCAGCAAGTTTCTCATAACCGTTCTCTTTCTGGTCCATAATACGTCCATAGTACACGCTCGCGGTCTTAATGTAAAGGGGTAACACCTTTCAGGGGAGTCAACGTAAAATTATTTTAGTACTGCATCATGCTAGCATTCCTAATCCTGATAGACTAGGAATAAAATTTGATTGAAGGTTGTCTTTGAACTGCATTTTTACACCAGGGAACAAGATGGTAGGAAACTCACCAAAATAGTCCCAGAGTCTGGGTGTTGGGGACAATCAAGAATTTTGTTGATTGTGTGTCTGTCTGGGCAACTTGTGTTGTCCCTGTGTGCCAGAAAGAAACACTAAAGAGTAACACATACAATATTTTGACACATCAAAAAACTACCCAGAATTAGCAAAGGAAATGGCTTTTCACTAATCTTGCTTAATAGAAACATGGGGAATAACTACTCTTCTGAACTTAAGCGACAACACTGCAAAAAATACCTAGGCATATTCTGAATTAGCCAGATCGTATCGTCTCTGATGTACAATTCCTCCCCATGATAAGAATTTTTCATCTCGCAATAGATAGTGTTGAATGTTACTATTTTCATATCGTCATTTATATTGTTACCGCAAACAATACCATGAAATCTCGTGATATAGTTTTAAATCTACATCGCCCATCCCTATTCTGAATATTCATTATTAAAATCAATCTAATATTTCTTATTATGAGCATATTATGAATCTATAAAAGATTACTATGCCTATTTACAGACGTTTTACTAACTTTACACTTGGAATTGTCTTGTTCTACACATAAATATGGCATAATTTTGCTAATTTTAAGTATTTATTTCTAGAAAGCAGCAAACTTATCTGCCAATAGAACTTCTGTGAGATTATTAACACAGTTAGGGTTTTAGCTCTCGGATTTCTTTAAAATTACACTTCATTATAAATTGATAATGTACACTCTTACCCATATAGCACCAGTTACATTTCAATTCCAACATGCAGCTAAAGTACAAAGCCAAACATCTCTTTCTTTTATATATATATATATATATATATATATATATATATATATATATATATATATTCTTATTTTACGTATATTTCTTATACGTATATAAGAATTTTGTGTGTGTATATATAAGAATTTTGTATATATAAGAATTTTGTGTGTGTGTGTATATATATATATATATATATATATATATATATATATATACACATATACATATATATACACACACACACACACACACACACACACACACACACACACACACACACTCCACTGCATGGTAGTAGAATTATAGTATAAAGACCTGCAGAAGCCCATGCTCTTCAGATAGCTGCAGAGTGCTCGGTGAGCTTTCTGCTGTTCCTTAGCCTGCTGGAATCCCAGGGCAAACTGTAGGAGCTCTGGTGGCAGTGGCGCGTCTGTACGCTTCAGGTAGCGCAGCACACCAGACACGTGACGAGAATTCTGCTCAGACAGCAGCAACAAAGAACGCACCGCAGGAGAGGAGCCCTCGGAGTGATTCTGACCCAGCACAAATTACACACATGCACACAAAAATACGTTCACACGCATTCGTAAAATCCATACAGCTTTATAAACACCAAAAATACCACAGATATCATCAGTTGTCTAAACACTAGTGTCAAGCCTTCTTGTCAAAGCATCAGAAGTTAACAAAAAGAATGACTACTTGATTAATACCTTACAGGAGAGATTCCGAAAGTTTTCAACCATGCAGAACATCCGGGTCCCAAACAGTTTAGGGGAGCTAGGGAAACCATAATGTAACACGCATGTGGCATCCCTGATACCAAGGGCCTTTAAGCAATCATTGGTAGTCACTGAGGTTCAAACACAAAGTGGCAGTATTGAGAGAGTCTTGCAATATAAATTAATTATACATCAAATAACACACTTAAATTAGTCACAATGTACACATACCCAAGATAACCTGTGTGCCTGGACCAACATCTTTCCTCCACTGCTCAATCACAACATCAAATTGGTAGGTAAGGCCCTCGTGAACTTTGAGAGAGAATGCTTCTGTGTTGCTGAGCGCCTGGATGAATACATTACAAACTGTTAGTGCTGGAAACTCCTAGACATTTTTGTGACACTGGAATCAATGGTGAATATCCGCCAAGAACAGACCATCAAAAACAATATTATTGGATATGATTTTTCCAGTAAACAAGTGTTTCTAAAGGTGTCTTCACACCATTTGAATCAGAAACAAAATGGATGTTTTTTGATTTTCCAGTGGATTTTGGTCATTTGCCAATTCCCATCCACTAGCTAGGTTTCCCATATCACACAACAGCTACTAACCAGGGAGGGTGAAGGCTAGCACATGCCTCCTCCAAGACACACAAAGCCAGCCAGAGCATCTTTATCAACCTGCTGCTTCTGCAACATCACAGCACATCTGAACACACTCAAAGGAAAATGCTGACCTTCCTCTTACTCATACACGAGCTCACAGATGCCCAGGATTGGCTAGAGTCACACTGATTGATTGCCATACTTCCCACCCAGAAAGCATGGCCACTAGCTGAGTAAACGCTCTTGAACTGCCAAGCACGATTCCAACAATAGGGCAAATGGTTTTCATCTGCACCACCTCGGAGCCTCTATTAAAACTCATTCATTGGTCAGAAATGCATAGAGAAGATTCCATGCCACATAGAAAAGCAACTATACTGAAGAGAAAAATCAAATACAATACACAGACAGTACTGCTTTCAATTTGACAGGAGCACAACATGCCGCGTCAAAACAGAATAACAGTCACTGCACTGCTCTGATAACAGCTCTGATGGTCCTTTTCCTCTTTGGCCCGGAGAACACGACGGCTGTTTTGTCCACGAGTCAACTATTTGAAATGTTGTCTCGTCAGACCACAAAACACGATTCCACTGTGCCACTGGCCATCTCAGATGAGTCCAGAGAAGACGGCGGTGTTGATGTACGGCTTCTGCTTTGCATAGTAAAGCCATAACTTGCATCTGTGTATGCAGCAAGGAATGGCATTGAATTACAAAGATTTACCAAAGTATTCCCGAGCCCATGTCAGGATATCCATTACAGACTCATCACGCACATACAGAAGTTGCTTTCAGACTTGCCCTTTACGCACCGAGATTTGACCGGATTCCTTGAATCTTTTAATTATATTGTGCACTGTAGAAGGTGAAATGCCCAAAATCCTACTGATTTGTCTTTGGGAAATGTTGTTCTCAAAGTGTTGGATTATTTGCTGATGCATCTGTTGGCAGATTGGCGAGCCTCAACCCATCCTTACTCTTGAAGGACTAGGTCTTTTTTTGGAGGCTCCTTATATCCTATGATTAAACGATTGCCTCACCTGTTTCACATCACCTTCTTATTTCAACTTGTCACATCGCTATTAATCCTGAACTGGTCCTGTCCCAACTTTTTTGGAACGTGTTGCAACCATCAATTTCAAAATAAAAGTGTATCTTCAAAAAACTATGCAGTTGATTAGGTAAAACATCAAATACCTTTTCTTTATAAGTTTTTGTTTAAATACAAGTCAAAGTACACTTACAAATCACTCCTCTTAGTTTTATTTGCATTTTCCATACTGTTCCAACTTTTTCAGAATTGGGGTTGCATTCAGCAGGGTATTGCTCCCCCACAAAGAAATATATGATAACTTCACATCAGAAATGAATGCAACTCCCTGCTGAACTATATTTTGCTTTCATCAGTGAGTTGCGCTCCCTGGGATAGGCTCCAGGTTCCCCGTGACCCTGAAAAGGATTAAGCGGTATAGAAGATGGATGGATGGATGGATGGATGAGTGAGTTGCAGCAGTGACATAATGAAATGCAATCACAGCCCTAAGCCATAACTAGGGCCATGGTTTGAAGGACCTTAAAGTGCAAATTTCCAGTAGGCTTTCCCAGCCATCTAAAAATTCCCTTTATTATAGGCTTGTTGTTTCTTCATTCATACTACATTGATTGGTGAACCCTCACTCGAACTAGCTGTTTTGTTCCATGCTGCATCACTGTGTTCTCACCTGCCCAAACAAACTGAAACAAGGGGCAAAATGTACTGGGGTTCAATTCAAACTGACTAAATGCTGCATGTATCATAGCACCCTAAAACATTGTGCGTTTGGTAACAGTTCATTGTACCTTGTACACATGCTCCACTTCCTCTGCAGTGTTAGTGATGAGAAGGGTTTTCTGGGCAACAGAGGGGCTGAAGTCCAAAAAGCTGAGTAGCACTGAGGTCTTATTGCAGTCCAGAGACATCAGTATTGTCTGTATATAGCAAACAAGAATTCAAACATACACACTAAAAATATGGTCTGGAAGGGCAGCGCACCAGCAAATATCAAAAAGCTTACAGTAAACAGTTTGGGGAAGGCTCACATATGGGTGTGATTGTCAGGAGTCCGCATACTTTTGCCCATATAGTGTACAGTGGATATAAAAAGTCTACACACGTAACATAAATTCTTTTAATGTTGCTGTAGGCCTCTTGGCAGGCTCCCAGACCAGTTTTCTCCCGAACTTCATCAATTTTAGAGGGACGTCCTGTTCTTAGTAAAGGTCACTGTTGTGCCATATTTTCTCCACTTGTTGATTATTGTCTTTACAATGTTCAATGATATACCAATGTCTTGGAATGTTTTTTGTAACGCTCTCCTGGTTGATATTTTTCAACACTGAGATCCCGGAGACCTGCTATTTTTCAACACTAAGATCAACACTGAGACCTGCTTTGTAAGCCTATAGGAGCCACTGTACTTTATTTGGGGTTAAATCGGTCACTTTTATTGATGGCAGGTGTCCACAAACCTGCTACTTATTTTTATACGTACTAATAATGTAGCAGTGTTCATTCAATATTGGAGTGGTATAAGTTTTTGGCCATATCGCACACACTACAAGCTGGTTGCCTAAGATAGGATACAAGCTATACTATGCAACAAGATCCAAATTTAATCCAAAAAAGCATCAACATGATACACAGCTTTTGGAAAGACATATATAGTTGAATCTCGCAGTCATTTTGCTTCTGTGTCCCCTCCCAGTCAGTGTGACCCGTCACTAACCTGTTGAACCCCACCGTATAACGCCGCCTCTTCCGGCACTGTGATAATGATGCAGGGGTTAATCATGTGATTCCGGACCACAGGCTCCAGCTCCCGACACCAACGACTGCCTACAGCAACAAGTTGCCGCACACACATGGGTCTATCCTCTCTGGACACCACTTTCTGGTAATGTTGCAAGATGGCAGTCATCTTCAAAGAGAGATAAGGGGGAAGAGAATTCAGGATTTTTCCTAACCGTCTCGATTTGAGAAACCTTCCAGATGTTTTTTTTTTCTTTGCCCCTCTCACCTGTTCAGGGGCTCTTGAAAAGAGCTCATGAGCCTCATCCAGAATCAGGTGGCAGAGCCTTTGAAAGTGGAAGAACTGCACCTCCAGCAACCTGGCCAGGCCAAAAGGGGTAGTAACCAGCAACTGACCTAATTCACAACACACAACACAGATTGGCTCCATGCTGCTTTCATCATGTGTTAAAATTAAAACCAGCAAGGGGGCTTACAGTTGTTCTGAATTTTGGTTTGTCTGGCCTCATTCTTGCCTACTCCGATCAGCACAGCAGCAGGATTAAGATTCACTGCTGCCTGGCTCTCCTCTAATAGCTCCAGCACTGACTCTACCTTTTCCCAACCTGGACAAACAATCACTGCTATGGGCTGAGAAGAGAGAGAGAGAGAGCAATGAATGTCAAGAACATCTATGCAAATCCTTTAATACTGACTCATACTCCACATAGCTCAAAAAATGTAAAGATTAGTACTATAAGAAAAGTTAACCAACATCTTGACAAAACATGTATTTTAGCATCTCAATAGAAAGATAGATTGATTATAGGTGGGCAATGAGGACAAGATGGTAAGGTCCAGAGATTAGAGACCGGTTTAATGGTCTTCTTGTCTCGGTCTCTCACCCCAGTTTGTGCAGTGAGGGCACTGAACAAAGAGGCTAACTGCAGCTGAGCCAGCAGAGGTGGGATGTAGGAGAGAGGATCTTCTCCCCTGTGGCATATCAGCACTGTGTCACAACCTCGTGCCACAGAGGGCCAGCAGTAACTCTCGGCCAGGCCTGGTCCTGTATACTTTCTCCTCAACAGGAACTAACCACACACACACACACACAAAAAAATCCATGCTTAATACATATTTGCATAATATTTTGCATCTACATGACAACAAACTGACAAAAATGAACAAAATGTTCATTAAAATTAAATTCATTAAAGCCCTTCAACTTAAGCTGACCAGTCAACAAGATGTAAATGAATATTTCAAACTACAGAAAGAGACCCAGAACCCAAACTAGCAGGATGGTGATTACTCTTCGAAACTGCTCGGTGATGGGAGCCTGGGCTAGACATCTACAGGGGTTGACAGCGGTAGCTGAGTGCACCAAAACTGCACTCTTGCTGGGTTTACAGCATGTAACCTGACACACACACACCAGACAGATCAGAACATCACAGAGAATACCAATAACAGCTAGTTATCCATTACTAATTATGAAAAAACAAACAAACAAACTGGTATTTACTATGTGCATACTGTTGGAGAATTTTCCCTAATCCCCACATAAAACCAGCACACAAATCTTATTGATCAAAAGGAGAGAAGCTCAGTTTTCCTCTGCAGAGGAATTCAGCAGCAGTGATTTATCACTTCAACTATACAACAGAAGTGAGCCCACAATCAGAGGAGGTGTAGCTCTTTTATACTAAAGTGTAAACAATAAAACAATTTCTCATAGCTTACAAAATAATTAATATTCTTAATGGTATAGAAAGGGCAAATACAAGGTTATTCATCTCCTTATAAGACTTCAGAAGGTGGATCCCTAGAGTGATTAAAAAGATAGAAAAGACAACATAGAGAAACTAAATTCTCCAACACTTACGTTATCATCAAGAGATTCCGAGTGTGGATTTATTGGATCTGGGTTCAGCAACTGTAGCAATCTGCATATACATTCATACAAAGAAGCAAAACTATGACATTTCTTTATAAAGACAGCCAGGTGAATAATTGAATGTGAAGAGATGACCCACCTGGAACAGGCAAATTTGTCTTTGGTACTTATTGTCTCTTGAGTGAGAGCTGGTTCCTTCTGCACTGTAGAGATGACACTTGTACTACTGCAAGTTACACACAACCGAATCAGTAAACACTTCAAACACACTACTAAGTATTTAAATATACTTTTTTATTTATTTGTCAGACCAAACATGTAGGATTTAAAAGAAAATCCTCTTCAACACCAAATTGAGTTAGTGTTAATTAATCTGGAACATCTGCTCTGTTGATGTTGGTTGTTTCCATGTATTGCGATCAGTGAGGAGCCCCTCACGCTCAGTTTTCTCCTTAAGATGTTATGGCCTTTAAACAGTATTTTTAATAGAGAGTGTGACCTGAGTCCAGGGTGGCTGACATCTACACTAGGCTGAGTGCACATAGCAGTATGAGTGAGAGAGGGCATTAAAATGAGCGCAAGGTGCTATAAATTAAACCTTGGCACGTGTGCTAGTGTAGACGCTGGTGAAAGGAATTGTGCGTGTCTCAGTGCTTGGTGCCCGCAGAACTGAAGTGCTCTCACGGGTTACAGTTTTTCAATCGTTTCACAGCGCCACGGTTGAAAATACCTTTGTGTATGCACAAGTCACAGAACCTTGTTCTCGTTTTTGTTTACGTTTGCTAATACTGCTGTGTGCACTGAGGTCGGTTCTCTGTTAGAGATACTGTTTAAATGCAATAGATGTTTTATCAGGCTAGTTACATGCTGAAGTACGTCCTCTTGATTTTTTTGCCTATCTACTTTTGTTTTGATCATTAATCATGAAATTTGTTAAGATCTTGGTCATTTTATGTCGTATACATAGTATAACATGGCATCGGGTTTTGGTATAGGAGCATTTTTTAAAGCGTAAACAAGCGCAGTATTGGACTGATACCGGACTGAAATGTAACTCGAAATTAGCAAAAGGCTAGTTACCCGAGGTCATTCTGCACCTCTGCTGTTTCATCAGAAATTCTTGAAGTCTTTTGATCGTCTTCATTAATATCATGCTAAAACACATTTTGGTGATCATTAACACATCCACATTCTTCTCATAATGCTGTGTTTAATATTGTGAAAGACATTAAAAGATCAATAGCAATGCAGACAAGACAGTTATTACATGTAGTTTTAAACTTCGGAACAGAGCATAAATGTGAAAGTCTTACTTTGGTACTCAAGTTCGAATTTGGGAAGGGGTTCAAAAACTTCATGAATCTGTTTTGAGGGAGAGACAGCGTCTATGAGTCAGCTATCCAGGCCAAACAAACATTATTTGTGACTATAAAAATACATTACCGTACCTAAACAGGTTTAGTTTTTCAGACAACTGCTCTGCAAGGGCACGCTCTGTGTTCTCTGTATACGATTCTTCAAAGTCCCTGAAAAGAGATGAATGCATTCATGAATGTATTAAAGTTTATATAGAGGCAGTACATATTTGCTTAGCTTGATGTTTGCTGAAATGAATGAGGCACCAAATCTATATGTACTGTGTGGGGAAAAAAATAGAGAAATGAAATAATCCTTTAATGTGCAAAAGAGGTACTGTGTGAGAGAGCCTGAATCTACCCATGAGAGAGTGAAACCAAGTGAGAGTGTTGTTCAGGTGTGTGTGTGCACAAGAGAGAGACAGTCCCCTTTGAAAGTATTGAACAGTAAAGCCAAAGTCTAATAAAAGTAAACACCACATAATATTTGGTTGCATATCCCTTGCTTGCATTAACTACATCAATCTGGCAACATAGTGACATCATCAACAGTTGCATTGTTCTTTTCCAGGCTTGTACCACAGCTTCTTTCGGCTGTTGTTTGTTTTGGGGGGGCTTCTCCAATGTAGTGTGTTTTATATGTGAACAGCTGAAAGGAGTCATTAGTAATTCCAGACTTATTTCCTGTACTAACCTACGTAGGTTTGTAACAAAACCCGCTTCTGGTCTTCATTGGCTGCTCGCTGACAGCAGTAGACCAATCACAACAGACTGGGACATCTGACCAATCAGAGCAGAGTATGCTCTTTGAAAGGAGGAGTTTAGAAGGAATCCTTTAGAATGGATCATTTAACGAGTCATTTGTGACACTGGGGGGAAAAAAGGGTAATGCTGCAATTTAAATTATGAGCACATAAAAGTATTTTTTGACCTTGGATGCATGTAAATCTACAGTATGAGACCTTTAAAACAAAATTAGGCACGTTTCAAAACCATAATATGTGCGCTTTAAGGTTTGCTGATTGACCTGCTTTTCTCCCAGCTCTCTGGTCTTTATGTTGGTTTAACCTTTTTAACAACAAATGCAGTCTTCACAGGTGAAAACCAGGGCTCAAGAGTAGACATTCAGCGCTATTAACTGTTTAAACAACCAATCTAACAGGACACACCTGGGCAACAAGAAGCACCTGTCAGTCACATGTTCCAATATTTCTGATCACTTGAAAATTGGGTGGGTTCAAACAAAAAGTGCCATGTTCTAAGCTGTTTAACACATCTAGATGTAAAAAGCAGGAAATGAAAGCTGGAATTCTGATCTATCGTCTCATTCACCTTTTGTTCTCAAATCCAAATGCCTTCAGCATATATAAAAAACAAAAGGATTGGCCTTTCCGTTCCAATACTTTCGGAAGAGATTGTAAATACAAGGCATACTGTAGCGATTAAAGCCCACTGAAGCATAATGAAAGGCACTGATGCTGTTTATTAATGGTCCTTTTAAACTATCCGTTCTTAAGTCACATACACATTCAGCATAAATGTTATCTTCTACAGAGGTAAGACCAGGAGAGACAAGACCAGGAAGGACGTCAAGCCGAGGACATTAAACTTCTAACAGTCAGTGAGGATGGGAGAGACCAAGGTGTTGGACGTCATCGACTCTTGCGAAGACCTCACGGACATTACTGAAGACTTGACTTTGCTTCATTAAGTTGTCTCGCTACATCATGCTCCAGGATGACTTACTGGATCTTTCTGACACAATGTTTATTTAGATTTATTTACTGTCTCCATCATTGTCATGATTATTATTGTATGTCTGCTACTTAAACTGGTGACGTCACGTTCGTTTCGCGTTTGTACTTGTACCAATATTATCTAAGTATGGGATGCTGAATGAAGGTTTGTCCATCTAGAATTTGATCAAGATAGCTTTTTATCACTCCACATGAACCTGTCTTAGGTTGCTCTGAAATACTCCCTTAAGGACTATCAGACAGGGAATTGAAGGAAATATTCACCTTTAATTATTTGCCTGACTCTATGGTCATTTGCTGAAGTTTTATGTTCATCTCCGACTCTCTACATTAACTATGCTGAATACGTCTTATTTCTGAATGACAGCTGGAGTTTATCCATGCTTTACATTCACCAAGACAACTGATGGAAGTTTAGCTACCTACCTAACAAATGTAAGTGAACTCTGCTGGCCAGCGTCAATACTGGGAGGTGTACATGGGCATATAATTGCTAGAGCTACAATTCTACCATTAAACTACCACCTCACAAAGCAAAGCCGGTGTTTAAATAAATAACTAATAAATGTAAACACAATCAACATTATTTAAGTAAACAAAAGTGTAGGAAATTAGTGATAAAACCCTCACCCAGGCTTTAATTTCCCTTCCTCAGTGCTCATGGGGACTGCATTTTTGTCGTGTACTCCACATTTCTCTTGTCCATCAGACTCCTAAAAAAGATCAAAGGATATTAGACTGGCCCAAACCACTGTGACACACTGCTTACTACACCATGCCTAGAACTGTATAGACAAAGCAGAAGAACTTACAGCAGATACTGCTCCACTGGGAACAGCCGATTTCACTGTAGTCACGACAGATTTCACGTGGTCTATTTCCGAACAAGAAAGGTAGAGGGCCATGAAACGCACAAATAGCAACACACCAGGATTAATCAGATTCTGACCAGGAAAGTAGTACTTACGTGGCATGAAATCATCTTTCTCACTCTTCCTGGTCAGGAAGTGTGAAGGAGCAGACCTCACTGTACAGCATCCATTCATTTTGAGAATATGTTGAGGACTGCTGTAAATGTCCCAGGCCAGGCAGACAGGGGAGCGATCAACACACCCGCTCTGATACCCCAGAGACTTCTCACTTTTGCAACATGCAAACTTTTTCACCACCAAATCATCATTTACACAGATCTGCAATGCAAAAAGTGTTAAGTGTGTAAAGAGTTCAAATCTAGTTAAAAACGAGACAAAAGGTCTCGAGAATTATTCATTGGAATATTATAACAATTACAATGTTATAGGAATTATTTATTGGAAATAATGTCTTTCTGTTAATATAGACATTCTTCTTGAAAATAGCAGAAACCACGGTCCACGGTTCTGGCGCACTATGGCTGCTGTCACATCATCCAGGTGGTTGCTACACACTAGTGGTGGTTGAGGAGATACCCCCCATACTATGTAAAGCGTTTCGATTGTCTAGAAAAGCGCTATATAAATGTAACTGTAACTAATGATCCCTGGTAATGGAGTTAATTTGGCACAATTACTCATCAAAGTCATATTTACTCTAGGGCTGACACTTGCCACTTCATTACTCATCATTAATAATATCCATGAACTTGATAATCCTTTTTTCCAGCATTCCGTGTGCCAATCCACTGCCCTTTATTAATACTGACACACTCAGTATTTTTTACAGTGCGAGTGAGCATCAAACTGCAGGCACTGCAACTTTCAAACCATGCTACAGAAATACCATCTGCGGTGTGGCAGACTTTACAGGAATGTCAGCAAGTCATCAGCATGTTTTAAAAACAAAATTGGGAGTCATATCAAGCAAAAGACATTACAAACAAGACTACTGGACTTCGGAAGAGTCTCGTTCAGTAATTACTTCCAAGCTAGCTGATAAAATCACACTATGTAAAAAGGTGGAATTCACTTAGTTCATAATATTACAATAAAAATAACACTTTTCTTTCCATTGGTGGATACCGCTTCAGAGACCGAGTACACACTCCTGTATGTTCAGATAATTTTACTTAGTGTGCAGTTACTTAAAAAAAAAAAAAATCATTTTCTTGAACTGGTCCAGTAATATACTACATATTTTACTATTATGGATATGTATTAATAAATTTGTCCAAGTATATTAATTCTTCTCAATTGCTTATTGCACCAGTCAATTTATTGTTTTTATGCTTCATCAGTTTTATCACATGGCATCAGTATTTAAAGTAACCAAACAATAATGCAGATAACAGAAATATAAATGATCCTATATTTAAAAACTGCAAATCAAACAGAGTTTGGTCACAGTAATGGTCTTTGACAGACAAAAATGTGGGTTAGCCAATAATTTAGATATGAACCTAGGCTTACTCAACTGCAGTTGAATGTCCATAAACATAGTGATGTCTTAAGTGCTGTGAAATTACCTTCACATTTCTGATGGTCAAGTACAGATCAATAACTGTGCAATCATCATGTGTTTCACAAAGAACAGCCTCAACCAATGTAGATGCTGCAAAGATGGAACATGAGTAGTATAATTCTAACATGAATATGCATAAAATTAGAAAAGCTTATTTTAAATATGATAAATAAATTGGAACCTTGTACAAGATTGTGTAGGTATTTTGTAGCAGAGCTGTCCCAGTGAGGGGATGGACTGAAAGTGGGCACCAAAGAGAAGATCAATGAACCAATATGGACACAATAATTAACAGATTGATCTATACAAGTCTGCCTAATATGTATAATTAACAGTAAAAATCAAAAGCTTTCTGGACACTGTGACGTCTTACACAAGCTCCGCTGACTCGTTGCAGAGGTGCACCTTGAGTTTCATCGGGTGAATCCGTGCCAATTTGAACCTTAGCACCCGGAAGGGCAGCTGCAGGAACTTATCAAGCAGAGCCATCACACTGCAGGAAAAAATGTTGAAAACCACATGAATTGGCAAAATCGCAGATGCATGTAATTGTTTTGCAATTTGATCTTTCGCCGTGATGTTTGTTACTAAACGAGATCTTCTATCTGTACTCATGTTCGACGCACATGAATCAAAGAGGGCTTTGGCTGAATGCACGTTGTGATGAGGTCACATGACGCGTCTGCATTTTACTAATTTTGAAAAACTGCAAAGCTGCTTCTAATATTGTGAAGTTTGCTTGAGAAGAAACTCTGACCAAACAAGAATCCAGTAGATTTATTTTAAAATGATATTTTAGACATCTAAAACCTTTTTACTTATGATTTCTTTAAAGTAGTCTAAACTGCAGGTTTATTTATAGAGTTTAAAAACAACTCACAGCTCACTTGCGTAATTTTCCACCCCACGGATCTATTTTTTTGGTTCAGTTGTTTACTGCACACGTTTTGGGACTGTTGTACCACTGAACTTATTACAATCTGCACTACACAGATTCAAATTTGCAGATACATAACATTCGCCAATGAAAATCTGCAGAGACCGCAATTTTTACACACTCATCTGTGCTGACGACGACACGCTCGCCATGGTCTACTAAGAAGCACATGGCCTGACTCCATGCTGATCCCAGGATCAGAGACTCCACTTTGGCCCTACACCAGCTCCTTAGCTCTGGCCAAAACACTACACACACCTAGCGGGACAGAGACACACAGATCGATTGATTTCAGACATTAAAGTAGACAAGCTGCTAAACACAGCAAATCTAAATATAAATCAAATGCAATAGTTTTACCTAAATTTACAAATCGTTCATACCTGTCCCTTCTTCAATGATGATGGCTTTAATTTCTGCACATCCAAGTTGAGCTTGTTATAGAAGAGATTCATTTTAACCTGCAGGTTCTCGTAATCTTGAGGACTCTTGGCATGCACACCAGGTCCTTTCACAGTTCGCCCCCAAATACATCCTGGATCCTCAACCTCACAGAGAGAAGGAACAAACACACATCTCTATACACCCTCAGGAAAATACAACCAGATACTATTTGATCAGAAGCACCGTTTTCGCGTTGTAATGTGGACTGAGAGAAAACGGAGATGTTCAAAAACGATGACATATTTTTAGCCATGTGACCCATTCAACTCGAAACAAACAAGACGGCAGATGATGTACTGCAGTTGTTGTGCCTGATATCCAGTTTGATAGAGCTGTTATAATGATTAATGTCACTTTGTCCAACCTCCAGATTCACTTTAAAATAAACACCTGACAAATGACGCAGGCCAATGCTTACGTTCTTACGCATGTGCAGCATAAGAATGTAAGCGTTTTCAGACTTTAAAAAACTTTTGAAAAACGACAGTGTAGACTGACAGCTTTTTAAAATGAAAATACCATTTTCAGATCTATCTGGATTAATGTGGACGTAATTGGCTGTGCTCTCTGAAAGAGAGGGTTGGCATTACTCTCCTCTTCAATCAGAGCAACACTAGCCAATCGTGGGCTTCTGTGAACCCGTATGTGGAAGAGAGCAGTTAACACAATCCTCCTAGTGTGTTCAGCTGTCTTGAGCTTTAACAGTGTGTGATAGGTGAGCACTAGATAGTGGGGTGGGGACTGGCAAAATGACAACATTGGGAGAAAATTATAACTGTTTTTATGTCATTTTTATTATTTATCTCTGTACACATGAAATATACACACTACCGGTCAAAAGTTTGGAGACACTTGACTGAAATGTTTCTCATGATCTTAAAAACCTTTTGATCTGAAGGTGTATGATTAAATGTTTGAGATCGGTGTTGTAGACATAAATATAATCGTGCCAACATACTCATTTCTTTCATTAGAAAACTAACATCTTATTTACAAAAATATATATATTTTCTTAAACTATTGACTTGGAGCGAAATATTCCGAAAAGCAGCCAATAAGTCCAGCATAGGTGGGAACTCCTTTAATACTGTTTAAAAGGCATCTCAGGGGGATTCCTCAAGAAATCAGTTGGGGAAAAAAATGCCAAGAATACATTTCTGGAAATTCTAGGCAAAAAGGGTGTCTACTTTGAAGATGCTAAAATACTAAATTATTTTGGATTTTTTTTTTTTTTTTTACCACAACATAATTCCCATAGATCCCATTTGCGTTACTCTGGAGTTTTGATTACTTTATCATTCTAAAATGTGGGGAAATAAATAAAAGTAAAGAATGAGTGTGTCTAAACTTTTGACCGGTAGTGTAAATCATCATCGTCTCTCACAACACTACCATCCTGCCGTATGGTGATATTTTAATCATGTCACCCGTCCTTAGTTTAGGTTCATATCTGCAGACAGATGAACAATTTTACAGTGCATGAAAAGGATAAAAAGCAGGATAAACTGCAAGTTTGTAGCTCCTAAAATAGTGTTTGTATAAATATGATATTCTGCCTGTATGAATATATTAGTGCCAATACTGTACCTTGATTATTGCCAATTCTAACATTTCTCCAACCTCCATTTCCAAACCTGAGAAGCAAAACAGAAGTTTCAGAAGAAGACCATTACAGACTCCGGTAGGTAATTACCAATGTAAAATACCCGTTCAGTAGCTGATATCTGCTCTTTTTTTATTAATTTTTTTAACTAGCTTACATTTTCCAGGCTCTACACAAGTGGAAGTAAAATGAAGTGGACTAAGTCTAGCTTCAACATGGCGGCCGCTCAGACCTCACTTCATCCAGTGTCTGCTAAAGCCTAGGAGATTATACAAGAGACATTTTCGAGGTCTTTTCACGAGTGCTTTAGTCGTTTTTGGAGCCAAAATAATTTCACAAAACACCGCAATGAGCCCCCCAAAAGACCCAGAAAGTTTAGATGAGAAAAGTGCATGGCATCAGCAAAACTCACCGCACTTTTCTCATCTAAACTTTCTGGGTTTTTTATTTTTTGGGGACTTAAATGAGCACCTCCGTGATGGCATAAAGGTTAAACACAGGACATTACACACCTTGTATTTAAGTCCACGGGTGTTATAATCTCTTGTGGAAAATAAACGTGGTCGAAATCTACGCGTACTTGTATCGGCTCTTCGAGAGCTGGCTAACATTAACGTTAGCTGTATGTTGTAGTGCCGCAGTTACTACTGTACATTTAATTTAACGGTCCTGACCGTGAACATTTCTTTAAATCATCACGACCAATTCCAACAGTTTACCTTCTAACGTGAATATCAGGCTGTGTTTCTCCTGTGCTCATCACCGCGAGGTCCAAATTAGCGGCTAACTGGTGTATAGGATGGACATGTTTTTAGCTAAATAGTAAATCAGTCCATACTGTTTCAGCCCATCATTACCGGCTTTGGTTTTTGGGGGTTTTTTTTGTTTTTTTTTTTCAATTGAACGGACGTACCTTAGTCCTAGTGAACATTGGTGCGACTACTTTCTATTTAAGTTATTGTGGGCATACAGTGTGCAAGTCCAAGTTATATATATGTATATTTTAAAAAATGGTTGACGTCCTAATGTTTCATCTAAAATCTCTCTCCTTTGGCTGTAAATTGGGGGCTCCAGCTGCTTGCCCCGCCCACACCCCAGAGAACGCTCAGTGCTTTCCAGAACTTTCCCCCGACACCTGCCATGTAACAGGGGGTGGAAAATACTCAATATTTCGTTACTATATTTAATTATTATTTATTTATTTTGTTAGACTTTATTTGAATATTATTGAAATGGAATACTTGTATTAATTAATTTATTATTTTTATTTAGACCATCTCCTTCTTCATCTCCTGTTTTTTGTTTATTTGTTTGTTTGTTTTTCCAGGTGAGTATGTGAAGCCCACAGCCCCTGGAGAACCTGCCTCGACATATCTGCCTGTCAGAGGTACAGAAAGAAAACAAGACTGAGCTGTACAATGTAGAACAGTCTTATTGCTGGATGCAGTTGTCTTAGTGCTGTTGCTTGTACTATTACTTTAATTTAGATAGAAATATTATGATTAATCTGTGGGGCTCACTGTGGGTTAGTGGTTATAATGTTCTCCCCGTGCTGTGGGGGTTTCTTCCAGGTACTCCGGTTTCCTCCACCAGTCCAAAGACATGCATGGTAAGCTGATTGGCATGTCCAAAGTGTCTGTAGTGTATGAATGGTGTGTGTGTGTGCGCACGCGCTCTTGCACACAGAACAGTGGACAGTTCAGATGAGCGTAGAAAAGATCCAGACAGCATGTTGTAGAAGAAACTTAAATAAATATTTATTCATCAAACTTTACAGTCATGTCTTTTCCTTCATTCAGCACTGTAATCTTGTATATCAACATGAATAACTTCAATTGTGTAAGAAAACAGTGCCAGCCTTATGTACAACACTCATGTTCCGTCTTCCTTTGTAAGTGAGATCCAAATTTCATGATGATTGGACAAAGTTTGTGGGAGAATACATTTTTGTTAACACTAAAAAATGGCTGACTTTGTTTTGGTAAATCACATATTTGTTACACCAAGAACTCTTGGCACCGTTCAGGGAATGAACAAGAACAAGAATCATGATTTGATGTTAAAAGTTACGACCAGTTTTAATAATTTGTGAATTATAGCAACCCTCAGATGTGAATTTAGACAAAGCTTCTTGGAGTCCCTTAGGTCCTGGTCCTACACCCACATACAGTGTTTGGTATCAATACGCGACACCATTGCTGAAATATGCCCTCACTTCCTGTTTGGCAACTTTGCCATCAATTTTGTTTGCGTGCTATGGACAAACTGTCCTGTATATGAAAAATCCAAGAAACAAGGATTTTGTTCGGTTTGGTCTCACCATTCTGTGGTGCAAATTTCATGATATTTGTAAGAGAAGAAAAAAGCTGTCTTTGTGAATTCAAAATGGTGGAAAATCCAATATTCATATTCAATAATAATTAACATAATGGTATCCACTGCACTCTGCATGACCCAAAGAATCAGAGGAATACTATGAATAGATAGACTTGGAATTGAAACTCTCAGTATTACCCATCAGACACAGAGTACTTAGTAGTACTTGCAGTAAAGACACCCATGTTTAATGGCTGCAGTCTAGAACAATGTCTTCATGAAGGCGTAGACCAGTGATTGTGTATATGCCATATATGAGACTTGGATACAATAGTATATAAGCCAAATACCATACATCATTATTGGTACAGACCCGAACAGACCAGCATTCTCATGTTGAGCCATGAGCAGTAGCTGACACGTTTGTGTTTTGTCCTGGTGAGTTAAATTCAGTTGTAAATGACATTTAAATTTGAATTAGCCACTTTGCATAATGTATGAACAACATTTTTTTCTTGTGCTCATATAATGCTACTATAGCACTATAGTCAGTCATCACTCTAGACATATTATGCATTTAAAAAAAAATCTATATACCTTGCAATATTTAAAATTGTTTATTTAAAAAATCACTCTCACACAAGTGTATGATTAGGCATCGGCTGTAAAACTTCATTCATGTTCATTAACTGCTTTATCCTGTTATTTAATACTTACATTTAGAGTACCCAATCCAGCTACCAGCATTTTTGGGAGATGGGAAAACGAAACCAGAGAGCCTGGAAGAAACCACATAAACACATGGATATGGAAAACTCCATATACAGACATTAACCTGAGCTCAGGATTGAAGCCTGTTGTAAGGCAGAAACACTACCACCACCATGCCAGGGAGAAAAGTTTGTTTATTTGTTATTTTCAGTAACTGTTCTATAACTTCTATATGTGTAGTGCTGTATTCTAACAGTATATGGACAGGTAGAAAAACAGATTGGGCAAAGTTTGCAACAGTCACAAATATCAGGGTCTCAAAACCACAGCACTACACATTTTAGCAGTTAATAGACTAGACTCAACTCACCAGGTTTACCAAGGCTGAATTTGGTGTGTAAGAAATAGAAAGGGATATACACATCTCGAAAAGGCTATGTCAATTTAGGACTCGACTAAAACCAGTGTTCTTAAGGTTTTGTTTTTTACATTTAATATAAGTGTATATGTGTATAAAAGATATATTTATTCCATGAAGATCTTTGCAGTTATTTAGTGAGTTGAATCAGGTACCTACTACTGCCTACAGCTACACCACATACAGACACTGTATGTGTATCTGCTGAGATGTACAGGCACATGAAACCTCTGGTCCAGGTCTGTTATTGTGAAGACAATCTAGGTGGAAAACATTTCAGTATGTTACTATAGCACTATACAATGTTGTGTTTTTTTTTACAGGGTGTATTTTTTTTCACTCATCTTTCACTCACCTCTACATAAGGGTAAAAGCTGGTCTGGCCCAAACTTTCCCAATACTGTCCAGTTTCAAAACGTAATTTGTACATCCCTACAGGGAAATCTTGTCTGGTGATTAGCCCTGGACAGTGGCCATTCTCATCCGTTGTTCTAGAAAGGATAATAAAGCTGTGTTTCCATTTTGTTTATATATATATATATATATATATATATATATATATATATATATATATATATATATATATACACATACATACATGTAATCACCACACCGATGAATATGACAGGAACAGATTTTCCTGGTAGTGTCTATCATGAAGAGACATGTACCCAGGAGTGATAAGGTTCCAGAGGGCCATCTGAGGGTCTAGACGATGCAGACTGAGGGCCATGCGTGCTGCAGGAACCCCATCCTCAGTGTTCAGCACATGAGTAAAAAGAGGACTGTCCATCTCAAATGTATCTGGTTAGGGATTGATACAGAAACAAGTTCATTAAATAGAAATGTTTTCCATGCTCAATAGCACTTTAAAAAAGTGTTTAAAATGCCTTTATACCATTTTTGCACTAATTAGCAACTGTGTTTTCCAAAGCAACTATATATTTGACAAAAAATAATAACAATTTGAAAGTTAAATCTACAAGATGTTAAATTTTAGATCGTTGCCCTCTCTGATAGAAAAATGCTAAGTAAATGCTCAGAAAGGATGCGTTAATATCCCACACTTTTTGTGTTATTACTATTTCAACACGTTGTGTTAAATTATCCAGTAAATGTATTTAAAAAAAAAAAAACAATTCACACGCGTGACCAACACAGCATGTGATAAATTATTGTCCAATTATGTTGCAGATCACGCTGCTGACGTCATCATTCAAACCTGAACTCGCTTTTACCTTTTGACTGTGACCTCAGAGTCGGAGTCCTGAGGCAAGGAAACCAAATGACCACAGGTAAATTAGCGTTCATCACTATTTAGCATTACTGTTGCTGAAAATGACTGGCCAAGTTTGTGATATTTAAGCAAGGAGCTCTCGAAAATGTATTCACTGGAAAACCATAACTCAGCAAATGATAATTAACTTTACCTGTTGCTACAGCTTCAAAAGTGAATATCATGTACTGCTTCCTCAGTGTTGGCGTTACATTACTAGTGTCATGTGTTTATGTTGGCTGTGAAATATGGACTGAGGTTATTCTATAATTCTCTGGGTCTGCATCTTATCTGAGGCTCTGAGTTAAGGTTAGCTAGCTGGATGATGTCACCAATCACAATAGGGATGAGTGATTCTAACCGAAAATCACTTCTGAATGTGCGTGATCTCCGATCCCTCAGACGTCACTGTCTTAAAAACAATTCTGTAATGGATATCCTGACATGGGCTCGGGAATAGTTTGTTAAACCTTTGACAGTCAACACAATTTGCCACTGCATCCACAGAATCAAGTTAAGGCTTTACTATGCAAAGCAGAAGCCATACATCAACACTGTCCAGAAGCACCGCTGACTTCTCTGGGCTTGGTCTCATCTGAGATGGACAGTTTTGTGTTTTGTGGTCCGATGAGTCAACATTTCAAATAGTTTTTGGACAAAACAGCCGTCGTGTTCTCCGGGCCAAAGAGGAAAAGGACCATCCAAGCTGTTATCAGCATCATGTCCAAAAGCCAGCATCTGTCATGGTATGGGGGTGTCTTTTTGCCCGTGGCATGGGTAACTTGCACATCTGTGAGAGCACCATTAATGCAGAAAGATATGTACACCTTTTGAAGTAACATATGCTGCCATCCAGAACAGGACAAAGCCAAACCACATTCTGCCCGGATTACAAGCGCATGGTCGCATAAGCAGAGAGTATGGGTGCTAGCATGGCCTGCCTGCAGTCCTGACCTGTCTCCCATTGAGAATGTGTGGCGCATTATGAAGCACAAAATAAGGCAACGAAGGCCCCGTACAGTTGTGCAGCTGAAGAAATGCATAATGGATGAATGGGGGAAAATTCCGCTTGCTAAACGTAACCAACAGGTGTCTTCAGCATCCAAACATTTAATAAGTGTTATTAAAAGAAAGGTGATGTTACACAGTGGTAAACAGTCGACTGTCCCAACTTCTTTTGGAGTGTGTTGCAGTCATCAGATTTAAAATAAGTGTATATTTTCAAAAATAAATTCAATTCACAAAGTAAAACCTCAAATAATGTGTTAATAATGTGTTTTCAATATAGTACAGGGTGAATTGAATTTTCAAATGACTCTTTCTGTTTTTTTGCATTTTCCATACTGTCCCAACTTTTTCGGAATTGGGGTTGTAAATACTAATGACACCAATTGCGTAGTAGCACTATTGGTGCAATATTGTGCAGTCTCGGATGTGGCCCAAGTATTCACAACTCTAGATTGCTCAGTTTTATAGAAGTATAATGATAAAATAAAATAACTTCATCATGCACATCAATGAGACTGTCACAGTTACTGAAATAAAAGAGCAAAAGTTCTCAACAAGATATTGTCTTTTAGCTTCCATCAGCCAGTTAACGCTTACTGTGGCTCTGACATTGAGGAAGTGGTGATATTTGATGTAACTGAAATGGTGTATGATGTTTGAGTACAAATTTTGGGCTGAATTCATGCTGACTGAAATAGACTGTGAATTACTTTTGCAGTATTGTCAGGGTATCATCTCAGAGTACTCAAGAACATTATAAAGTAGTTTTCCTCACCTTATTCAGTAATAAAGGGTTTTTTTTCTCATATTTTACAAACAATTCTATACACTGTAACTTTAATAAAGGCAGGTGTACTGTCCATGGTGCTGAACCCCCAAAGACTACAGTTGCATACACAAAAACCTCTGAGGTAAGACTAGTAACATTATCCCTAGCCTTTCTAATTAGTACTTGCCATATGAGTAGTCTAACTGAAAGAAAGCAACTGAAGGAGAAAAAAAAACAATACCTTTGCTGTGTGGAAAGATGCAGTGTTGATCTCTTCAGCTTGCCCACTCACTCGGAAATGAGGGATTTTCTGACTGTACTGGCTGTGTGTTTATCCTGGAGCATGGTAGCTTGATGAGTTAATCAATAACAACAATTCCTTAGGTTAATGTTTAAAGAAAAAGATGGGACAGTTGTGTATTTTGGACACACATTACCATCAAAATAGAGATTTGATCATTGTAGTTTAAAGTCTAAGCAAGTCAACACAAAATGGTGAATGCTTGTGGGTCTTGTACTTTGACCCGTAATCTCACTAAAACTCTACTTAACATGTAATACAATACAAGTGTAAGTGCTAAGCTCTGGAAATGAACTTTTAACAAATTGACCACTATGTTAGGAGTTAACCTCTACTATGGCCAAAAAACTTTGGGATCGTCCCATTTAGTCATAGTTTACATTTTAGTTTTGATATACTACACACAAGGACAATTTCAATTAAACAAATCATGTAACATTATAAAAAATACAATAGAAATGCTATAAAATCTCATGAATAAGACAATAATAATTATGTCTGAATTTCTTGTTGGGTATAAAAGAAACATGTGGAAACTGTGGAAGATATGTGGTTCCCAGCACCAGAGTTGAGAACCTTTACTTCACTAGACTGCGAGGGAAATTACTCATTTTTACTTTGTAATAAGTTTGTTCTTGTTAATGTTCATCTGAGGATAATGCCTAAGAAGGCCATGTCATGTCACTGAGATCAGTACAGAATGATTATCTGCTAACAGAGACACAAATATGTTCTTCTGTTCAAGGTTCGTCTGCACATCTTCCAAGATCCTAAAACAAAGCCTGTTCGAACTGCCTCAAACCACTTCTTATCGATACACAGAATTATGTCATGCTCTGCATTTCATATATATAGTAGTGGTTTAGTACAAGGGCTTCAGAGTGCTCTCATTATTCTATCCTGCTTTATTCTATCCTGTATTAACCATCTTTCTGTAATAAACCTTTTTACCTTCAGAGGACGAGTCTGCGAGTGTTGTCTAATTTCCACGACAAGACCTTCAGACTAAAAGGTTTTATACTAAAATGCTTATAAAGAACTCTGCATGTTATAGTTTGTCAGTGAACAATGAACCTTCACGACTGTAGTTTACAAATGGATAAAACTGTTCATTTTTAAAACTTCTACCTTCAGGAAACAGCCAGTGTGGGTACACCATAAATGTAATATACATTAAATAAATACAAAAGGCAGAATGGAGTTGATTAAAATGATTAACAATGGCAAAAGCTTTTCATTTAAAACAGGTTGAACTTTGTTTGATGAGTGACTTCATGACTTAATTGGCTTATCATACCCTTTTTACTGTATCCTAGTAAAGGCTTAGCCATAAAACTATATATACATAAACTAAATGAAAATTCTGGTAATACACACGTCTAATGTTTGTGTAGCTCTGTTTAGATAGTCTTTCCACAGTTGTGCTAGAATAAACCCTAGTATCTTACACTGAATCTTTTAATCTATGACTCCATATCAGCCCTACTTACTGTGAAATGATCTCATTAGCTCAAATGTTTATGATGAACAACAAGGAAAAACCACGGAGCTTTACAAATAAATTATTGCTGAATTCTAATGGATTGAAAGTATAACTAGCTTGAAACTCTTTTTCTATTCCTAGTCCTTCAGATCACCTATATCTGAAACAGATCCAATTACAGCTAGCTACAAGAAAGGGTTAAGGGTTCTTCGAATACTTAAACGTTCTTCGCTTTCCAAAGGGGTTCTACTTGGAACCTTTTAACAATTAGAACCTTTAAAAGTTCCGTTAAAGACACAGACAGACATCCTAATGGCTGGCTTACAAATGAACTTTACAACTGCTACTACTGTGGTCAAAGAATATTGGGATAATCCCGTTTAATGCAGTGTGTCTAGGCAGTTAAACTGAAAAAAGAGTATACTACATATACTATAGCTCTTCCCTTTTCTCGACACACAGCAAGAAGAGACTGATGGGGCTTTTCCCATATGACATCTTTTTTACCATATGACATCTTTCCTGGCAAAGGTCCTGACCCTCCTTCCACATGTAAATGCTCCTCACACCCATATAATTCTATCTGAGTAAAATTCATTGCCAGAACAGCAGATATTAAAACACTGTTTTAACCTCAGGGATACAAAGACAAACTCATTCCCTTCTGATTCACCAGTATTAAAAACTACTAGGACTCGGGATTAAGTAATATAAACTCACTAAATGGGCAATGCGCTATTCATTTGGCAAAATAGCATTGGGTTTGATTATGAAAGGAAGAGTGGTTGAGAAAGGTTTTAATGAAGGAGCCATCTAGACCTGGACAACAGAGACACATACGCACAACCAGGCATAAACACACACACACACACACACACACGCGCGCATGATGATATCACACACTGCAGACCACAGGAGACTTAATTACATGATAATAGTGCGCAATAAATATGAGAGAGAGACAGGGACATGAGTGATGCAGTACGTTTAAACCAAAATAATTCGGACAATATTACTTTCAGAGATCGCAGCATTGCTGAGTTGATTTTGATTCATATGCTGATTTGCCCTGGAGGAGCTGATCCTGGGGTTGTTTTTTTCAGTTGTTTTCTGTACTTGTTTAGTAGTGCAATGGGTAGCGTTGCCCTCTCCCTCACAGCTCCAGAGTCCTGGGTTCAATCCTGTATTGAATCCTCAATTACTTTCTCCTTGACTTTCACACTATCTGTTGTTACCCAGATGAGGACGGGTTCCCTTCTGAGTCTGGTTCTTCTCAAGGTTTCTTCCTCATATCATCTTAGGGAGTTTTCCTCACCACCGTCACCACCTGCTTGCTCAATAGAGATAAATTCACACACTTTAAATCAGTATCCTGTGTTTATATGTTTCTGTCAAGCTGCTTTGAGACAATGTCCATTGTTAAAAGCGTTATACAAATAAAATAAAATTGAATTGAACTGAGCTCAGGTTAATGTCTATGTTCTGCTTGTGTTCACATCGTTTTCCTCTGGGTTGTCAGGTTTCGTCCCACTGGCCAAAAGCATGGAGGTATGTGGATTGGTTATGCTAAATTGTCCATAGGTGTGAAAGTGTGTGTTAATGGTCCCACGCAGGGTGAATTGTCCTGCCTTGAAAGCAGTGTTCTCAGGAAAAGGATAAAGCAGTACAGAAAATGAGTGTTTTCTGTGTGGCATTGGTTAACAGGAAGCGGAAGAAGAACATGCTTGATATGGAGTGCTCATTTTGCAGTGTTTTGCAATGGCAATAAAAAGACTGTGGAGGAAAACGCATTTAATGATTTATATGTTTTTCCTTCAGACTCTCAATGAAATGATTATAACTTACCACATTCGCATTCAAGATCTGCCTCTTATTGCCAATATCATTCACAAGTTTGCCTTTGTTATCTCTGTCCTCCATTCATAACCCAGAAAAAACGCAAATTGTGTCCCAAATGACATACTACTGTATACACTGTGCACTTACACAATGCACTATATACTCAACTGTCTAGGGTAGAATCGTCGCAAATGGAACTCTAACGTTAAAGTTACTAACCGGAGGTATAAGCCGTTTCACAGTCGATGGCAAATGACGTCAAAGGCACGTAATGCAACACTGCTAGCAAGTCAACAACAATAAATTTCTTCATTTTACTGTTTATGTCAGTGTTACCTTTTGCTTCCAACATGACCTTTTGTTGATCCTGAGCAAATTTGAGCCAGCCTCTCAGCGCCTGGTAGCTCCTCCCCTCTTCCACTATACATAAACAAAGCTGTGACCTTTGAGTGCATGAAGTGTCCAACATTCCACACATTTTCCTTTGAATAAGTGCGTCATCCTGGTAATTGAAGTGCACTTCTTCTTGTTGGAATTTTCAGTGTGAACGCACTACTCACATTATTTATACTACAAAACGGCATAGAATAGTGCATATGTATGCGATTTGGGATGCACCTACAGACAATGTAACATTATTCCATAGCTTCTGCTGCTCACAAAGTGCCTCTACATGGGCACACAGCATTATAATTCCCCCTTGCCAATGTGTACATTGGTGTTCAAACAGTGCAACTGCATTACAAGTACAGTATAAATAATAGAATATTATAGCACATTTTCACAACGCCCATTGTAACATTTTTGCAACGCATCATGTCATGATTTATCATTACACCCCAAGTGGATTTGCTATAGTATATTGTTCATTGTCCAGTAATGTATGTGTTTTAGTAATAGGGTTTATATATATCTATTATTCCTTTATTTTTGCATGAATTACTGTTTATGTGCATTATTAAACTATTAATAGGTGAATATTATAAGAGTGGCATAAAGTCAACAGAAAACACAAATAATTTGTGTGTGTGACTCCTGACTCAAATACAATGAGAAACACAGAGGGACAGAAAGAAAAGGGGAAGAATGGGGCAGAGAGCTTATAAGGAGAGAAAATTTCTCACAACCCCTGTAACCCCTGATACGGAAACACGGACAGAATCAAAATAAAGTAGGGTTATTTTAACAGGTGAGCCTTGTTATTCCGGCTCATTTCAGCTTGCACAATACTAATGCTGCCAAACCAGATAAGCATCTACAGGAAGAAAGAGGCATGGTTATTTATGATACAAGAAACATTAAGAGATGTGTCAGAGTATATGGTATCAGTCACTCATGAATTAAAAAAGCAAACACGAAATTATGGGACATCAGAAAGACTGGTGCATAAAATCAGCATGTCTTTTATTTGAGCAAATCCATGAATTATTATCCATATTCCAGGCAGCGGTCAGAGAACA
This sequence comes from Ictalurus furcatus, assembly GCF_023375685.1. Taxonomy (NCBI): domain Eukaryota; kingdom Metazoa; phylum Chordata; class Actinopteri; order Siluriformes; family Ictaluridae; genus Ictalurus; species Ictalurus furcatus. Next base: position 20,242,638 of record NC_071268.1, on the reverse strand, counting down.
GGCAGCCAACATAATGCAAGCATCGTATCCATAATCATAAATCAAGTAATCAGGCACAGGTCAAGTACTTGGAATTTGAACTAGGAATAATGGAAACTACAAGGCTCAGTAATGAGGACATACTAAATAAATAAATAGACAATCTAATCAAAATCTAAGCACCGAACACCTGGAAACAATCGGGAAAACACATGAATGAGAGGACAGTGGAGGAGACAAGACTAGAAGCCAAACAACTGAACATAGCCAGACTAAAGGACAACACGAGAAACAAAACATGAGAACGGTGCTTTGTAACTGTGCTGCGTGCTGACAAGAGGAATTCACAACAGTGGGATGGAGCTCATTATCTCACCACTTGCTTCATTCTCGGAAATAATAGCAAAATTGTTGGAACTTTAAAGTATCAGTTTCTGCTGCTCTGAGGGTGTTCTCCCTAGAAGGTTTCATTTGTGCTCTTTCTGCAGGACTCTACATCACCTGCCAAGCTAGTATCCAAAAAAAGCACACACGGTACATTTTATTCTTGTAAATGAAGAAAATGCGTGCTGAAGCATGCAGGATCCAATACTAGGTATTTTTTTTACACTTAATTATATAAATCATACAAATCATTACTTATATATTTTGTGTGATTACTTTTTTTATCGACAAAAAACATCGACGAAGTAAGCCTCCCAAACTAACAGAACCAACACAATTGATCGCGTGTAGATTTCATCGATACAGTACACTGTCTGAGAGAACAAACTCTGGACTGCAGGAAAATCATGAAGTTTACGTGTATGTGTGTGTGTGTGTGTGTGTATGTATATATATATATATATATATATATATATATATATATATATATATATATATATATATATATATATATGAATGACTTCCTTTAATAGCTTTGGAAAGCTCAATAATTCAGCTGGATATTCCTCTGGTTGAGTCTCATTTCTGTGGTAACACACCAACACACTCTGCTCAATGAAGTCATTGGGTCTAACCCAGTGACTGTATGACATATCGCCATTTTCTCTCATTGTGTGGTATTGAAGCCTAAATTTGGTTAACATTGCTAGGTGGGGCACGGTGGCTTAGTGGTTAGCAGTTTGCTTCGCACCTCTGGAGTTGGGGGTCTAAATCCCGCCTCTGTCCCGTGTTCGCAGAGTTTGCATGATCTCACCGTGCTTTGGGGGTGTCCTCGGGGTACTCCAGGTTCCTCGCCCAGTCCAAAGACATGTGCTGTAGGTGCTGCATTTCCAAATTGTCTGTGGTTTGTGAATATGTGTGTGATTGTGCCTTAATGGGTAAGCACCCTGTCCAGGGTGTCCCCCGCCTTGCCTCCGGGATAGACTCCAGGTTCCCTGTGACCCTGTGTAGGATAATGGATGGATGAAAGTTGTCATCTTGATTGAGTTTGCACTGTAGGTAAAAAATGGAGCCAGAGCATACACAGTAGGATACAGTTGTGGTCAGATAGTGGGTCTGCCCAGTCAATACATTTTGTATTTTAGGTTTGGTTTGCATTTGCAACTCACATTTGTTTGCTATCAGTTCAACAAGCTAGCTCAGACATCAAAATGAGCAACATACTGGGAAAAACCGCCCTGGGGGAAGAACATCTCAACAACACATCTCAACAACTGCACGGTGCTGTAGGTTCATCCTGTACAACATCAAGAAAATCAGACCCTACCTCACCGAACAGGCTACACAGATACTAGTCCAGGCTCTTGTTATCTCAAAACTGGACTACAGCAACGCACTACTCTCGGGCCTCCCGGCCAGCTCCATCAAACCCCTTCAAATGATTCAGAATGCAGCAGCACGCCTCGACTTCAACCAGCCCAAGAGAACCCATGTCACACCCCTCTTCATCTCCCTCCACTGACTTCCTGTAGCCGCCCTCATCAAATTCAAGGCCTTGATGCTCACCTACAAGACCTTGTCTGGAACAGCACCCTCCTACCTCAACTCTCTCCTGAAGGCTTACGTTCTCTCACGCAATCTGCGATCAAGCAACGACCGATGCTTAATAGTGCCTACTCAGCATGGCTCAAGGTCCCTTTCAAGAACATTCAAACTAACTGTTCCTCACTGGTGGAATGAACTTCCAACCTCAAGACCCACCTCTTCCGTGAACACCTAACCAACCCATTAAAAAAAAAAAAAAAAAAAAAAAAAAAAAAAACTCTGGCACTTACACCTTTACTCTGTGCACTTTGCTTCTTCTGGAACTCAACTAATGGATTTTGTATAGTAACACTATTTGTATTGTTCTCTGCTTGATATATCGCTTTGCTTGTATTTTCTCATTCGTAAGTTGCTTTGGATAAAATCGTCTGCTAAATGAATAAATGTAAATGTAACAAGACATGCCCTGTGCCTCAATTCACCTAGTTATAGTATACAGTAAAAGTATATGCTCTATTTGTGAAGAAACGACATACTTTTGAGTGTGTAGCAAAAGACTATATAAGTACTGGGACATACTAACACGTCATGTAACATAAGAGGATGTTGTTGCCTAGTTACGCACACTTTCACCGTAAACACTCTTTGTTGCATTTCAGCTTTTCTTCATTCATTATTCCTTATATAATTTATACTATATAAAAAAAATCAATTCACAAAACACAAGGAGTTGTGGGCAATATTAGCTGAAAAAATATCCACAGACCCACACTCCAAAAATCTAACGGAAATAGTAATCCATCCGGGTCTACGAATATACTACTGTTTAGGACTAATTCTCATGTCGGATACTGTTTAGGACAGGTAGTAGACGAATTGAGATGCATGGCTTTGCTACAGAACTGTCCAGAGCTTCAGGCCTGTGTTAGAAAGTGTGTGCACTGTCATGTCCAAAACTGTCAATCAGCTCATCAACCACGCCCTTTTAATGATCACCAAAAAACTCCTGTAAAAAAAAAAAGCTTTTATCATAAGTTTAACATTGGGGACGATATTAAGGTCAACATACCTACAAATGACAGAACGCCATTCCTGAAAATAATTTGTAGAGATTTTCATTTAAAATGTAAGTTTGGGGGCACACGGTGGCCTAGTGGTTAGCACATTTGCCTCACATGTCCGGGGTTCGAGTCCATGTGTGTGACTCGAACCCCGGACATGTGAGGGGGCCATGTGTGTGCGGAGTTTGCATGTTCTCCCCGTGCTGCGGGGGTTTCCTCCGGGTACTCCGGTTTCCTCCCCCAGTCCAAAGACATGCATGGTAGGCTGATTGGCGTGTCTAAAGTGTCCGTAGTGTATGAATGGGTGTGTGAATGTGTATGTGATTGTGCCCTGTGATGGACTGGCACCCTGTCCAGGGTGTACCCCGCCTTGTGCCCGATGCTCCCTGGGATAGGCTCCAGGTTCCGCGTGACACTGAAAAGGAGTAGGCGGTAGAGGATGGATGGATGTAAGTTTGGCTTGTGTTCAATTCGCTTACATGGGAATCGGTTAAAAAAAAAACAGCCACTAGAGGGCCTCAGAGAGATTTTGACTTCAGTTTTAAACCCCTGTTACGAGGTCCACCCTTATACTGTATATTGAGATAGATGTAAGTCGCTCTGGATAAGGGCGTCTGCCAAATGCCATTCATGTAAATGTACAATCAGTGGTGTCTTTACAGAAGAGGGGAAAACAGAACAGCAGAGACATTAATCTCATTACCGCCATCTAGCGGACACTGAACACACTGCACATAGATGCGCGCTCCCTGCCATTTACACACACACACACACACGCGCGCACACACACGAAAAATGTCACGTGACATGGAACCCCACATATATCCCTGCTGACAATAAACCCCAATAGAAACTATCACAGAAATTCTAATGGTTTCCACTACAAATACCATTACACGCCATCAGCTAACCATTACCATAATTACCATTATTGGTCTTTAATGGTATCCAATAGACATAACTTGCCACAAACAGAAGGCAACAAATTACCAGTAGAGACCCACAGGGACCATTACATCCATCCATCCATCTTCTATACCGCTTAATCCTTTTCAGGGTCACGGGGAACCTGGAGCCTATCCCAGGGAGCATTGGGCACGAGGCAGGGTACACCCTGGACAGGATGCCAATGGGACCATTACAATTCCCATTATAATCATTAGAACCATTGCAAATTCTATGAGGGTTTATATTGTTTTTTTTGTTTGTTTCAGCAGGGAAGTGTTTTGAAATTATTATACAGATTATTTATAACCTTTTATAAGTCATGCATTAGCTTCAGAGGTCTTTCTCCTTCATTCTGTTCTGTGCTCCTGCCACATTCAAAATGGACTTGGATGTAAGTCTGTAGCATCTTTACTTCAAGGCAATAATTTGCCTGTTCCTAATCACGACTATCAAATGTCCTAGGTACCTAATAAACTCCGGGCTCATATTAAAAGATAGGATGTTAACTATATCGGAGCTAATGATAGAGGTTGTGTGTTATTCTGACTGTGTAATTCATGTCGTTCCTGTGTTTGGGTTTGTCAGATTAAAGCACTCAGGCTGTGTCCAAAACCACATATGCTTCCCTATTAAATAGCATGTCAAAAATAATGAGCCATTTATATTTCTACATGGCGTTTAGTAGGAAGGTATGTGGGTTTGGACGCAGCCTGAACGCTTTCCAGATGTACACAGCTGTCTCACGGAGGTGGGCTTCCCCCCCCTCTGAAGGTGGGCTAAATATAACTCTTCGAGGGGCTTCAAGACTAGAGCTGTGCTAAACATACTCCTCATGCATACACACACACACACATACAGACAGGAGCAGGAGAGGTGCTTCAGTTAACTTATACACATGTACGGTCCTGGGAACAGTTTTTCTGCTAGGATGTATAGCAGTGGAATATTTTTGATCTTTTTTATCACATGCCAGATGCTTGGATCTCAGAGCCAGGTACGTCCTCACCCAGTAAATAACACATTCCGGTATATTCTATATTAAGAAACCTGTATGGATAGACTTTATTGCACTGAGTTAACATTCACATGCAGAAACATCCCATGTGGTTTTCAGACTTGTCATGTAGATCTTTTCCCTGTATGTACACACAGAATATTCACATAAAATTATATAAACACATTAAAAAACCTTAAAATGTGTGGACCATAAGAAGCTACACGTGAAATAGTATATCCTAGTGCAAGTTTGGAAACCATGTGTGTTTTTCTGTAAGGGTGATATGGAAGCAGTCTACACTGTAAAACATGATAGCTCCATTAAGTTATGTGAACTTGTTTCTTCTCTTTAACTCCAGTTGTCATAACAAGTTCTGGATATTAAACTCAAGTTTATAAGATTTCCAAAATTAAACTGAAAATAATCGATTGTCTTGACTTGTAAGACGTAAAAGTTTACTCCCATTTTTAAGGCAGCAGGTGAACTTTTGTTTCCAAGTTTTAGCACCGCAAATGTCTCACAGTGTAGCATTATCTTTACGTTTTACATATGCTTTGTGTGCTTTTTAATATCATTTGTGATGATCAGCATGAGTAACCTTCCAGCTGTCTTTTACACTGCTGGAAAAGAAAATGCAGAACTAGTACCCCCCTGTTTTTGAATGTACAGTTGAAAGGAGACTTAAAGAGTCCTAACAATTAGGTTAAAACAAAACCCACACACACAACCAGACACACAAAATATGGTATTTGCACTCAAGTTTGCGGGGGAAAAAAATCCTGGCATGCATACATTATGCAGATTTAGGATTTGTAAACCAAATACATGAGTGTCCCAGATATGGGCAGGAAAAAATGCTTGTGAAGCAGTCAGAGACAAGTGCTGGGAAGTTTTAGATGTTTTTCAGTGGATTTTTCGCTTTTCTTTTAGATAAATATAAATATTATTTCACATAATTCTTGCACACATAAGAATAAGAAGCACTGCTAAAGATAGCATCCAACATGTAAAGGATCTGAATCACTCCATAGCTTTTTTTTGTTTTGCTTTGCCTGTGACATAAATAATTAAAATCAGGCTTTTAAGTGGCACAGTGCTTTCATGTATTTGGTCAATGTACTGCAGTCAAATGAGCAACAAAACCACCATTGCCACTAGTTTTCTGTTAAATAAACACCATTAACTCCATGACTGGAACTGCGCAGGAGTGTGTGAGCAGGCAGGAGGTCCAGAGCACTCTACACCATGTCCATAAGCTGCTCTCAGCGCACGAGACCTCCTTCTTACAGAGCGTACGCAGCCTGCGCAAGAAACTCAACCTGCTACACAACACCACAGTTAAACACAGCAGCAACATCAGCACAGGCAAGAACAGCACACGTGAGTACAGCAGCAGATGCATTGCTGTATACAGTCACACAATATTACAAAAAACTGCATATAGACTGCACAGAGAAAATAGTTCCTCGGGGATTCTTTGGAGGTTAAACAGTCCCAGCTTTTTTCTACCTGGAATCCCTTCTGAAAGGAAAACCCACTAATGTACAGGTCCACAGAGAACTTCAAGATTTCCCTATGAGAGACCAAGACGGGACCATGAAGAACCATTTGGGGTGCCAAGTGGAACTGTTTACTCACAATTTACTCGGTACATAAAACCAATAAGAAAGTCCCAGTAGGAACCAAAAGCATGGAATGTACAGTAAGTCTGGATGTGTTGACAGGTCAGGGGGTTTATTCTGGCCTCCATATACACTTAAAAATAAAGGGTTCTTCAAGTGTTCTTTGTTTAACAGTTCTAGGTTTCTCAAGGTTTTACTTGGAGCCTTTTCTGAAAGGCTTATACACTGTAGGTTTATACACTATTAAACACCTTTAAGGGTTTTGCTAAAGGGACAAACCAAAGAACACTATAAGGCATAGAGTTTACCATGGAGTCAGACCTTTCTCTGAAAATGGACGTTGATCTAAGTCTTTTGTGCTTAAATCTGTTATTTTACCCTCATTACGTCTCATCATAACCTTTCTTTATGTTGTCCTTTACCCAACAGAAATATGCCTGCCTCCAAACCCACCAGTCAATGGCAGGATGCTGGGCCAAGTGTTCAGAGTGGGCCATGAAGTCCACTTCCTCTGCAACCCTGGTTTCCAGCTGTCAGGGCCAGAGACTAGGGAGTGTCTGGATTCTTTGAGCTGGAGTGGAGAAGAGCCAACCTGCAAGAGTACTTATTCAATCATAATCCAGAACTTAAACACCCCATCTCTAATTACCACATCTGTAGAATAAAAAAAATTCTGGACTGAGAAAAGAAGCAAAAGCATGTTGGCTTGAAATGTGCTTATAATAGCAGTCCATGGGCAGTTGATGAAGCAGACAATCATTTATGAAAAGCATTGTTTTTATAAATTCTTCACTGACAGGTATTTGTGATGGATCTACCATTTTAGAGAGAAGAATTTGTGGTTACGCTTTAATAACTTTATTTGTGTTGGTCTGATTGTGCTTGGAATCTGGAGAATGCACAAGACAAGAGGATTACTTGTACTGTATTGCTCCAGTATTGAAATATTGAAAATAACTTCACATGAACAGGATTGCTAAGTTATTCTTTCATATTGGTCTCATCCTTAAAGACTCTAAAGGCTTCACACAAGTTCAACAACTGCCCAAGGGCTTCTATTATAAGTGTGTTTTGAGTCAGTGGATTGGAAAATGGATTAGGTTGAAAACAGTGGAGCATTCATTAAATTCAATATGTGTCGTTTAGCAGCTATTACATATTTGAAATTTGTGATTCTTTGTTTATAAGGTATATTTTGAATTCTAGATACAGTGGGGGGAAATAAGTATTGGACACGTCAACATTTATTTCAGTAAACATATTGCCAATGAGGTTGTTCACATGAAATTTTCACCAGACGTTAGTATTAACTCAAGAAATCTGGAAATATAAAGAATTCACAACGTTAAAGTTAATAAATAAAGTTATGTGTAATAAAGTGGAATGACACAGGAAAAAAGTATTGAACACACTAAGAAAAAGCAGTTCTCCAAGGTAAGGTAAGACAAGGAACGCTCTGAAATCCGTAAGTAATTATACCTCCTATCTGTGCAAATTAATATCAGCTGGGTTAGAAAACTGATGGTCTATATAAAGGCTTTTCATTACCAAGGTGTCACACAAGAAACATCTCATGATGGGTAAAAGCAAAGAGCTCTCCCAAGACCTTTGGAACCTTACTATTACAAAATATACTGATGGAACCAGACGCATTTCAAAACTTCCGAATCTTCCAGTAAGCACCATTGGGGCCATTATCCGCAAGTGGAAGCATCACTCCGTCATCAACTGGCCACGCACAGGAGCTCCTCGCAAGATTTCTGACCAGGGAGTCAGAAGAATAGTCAGAAGAGTAGCCCAAGAGCCAAGGACCACTCGGAAAGAGCTCCAGAAACACTTGGAGACAGCAGGTACCATCGTCACAGAGAAAACAAAAGGCAATGCACTCCACTGCTCACGCTCACCCCACAAGACTCCATTACTAAAGAAAAGGCATGTCGAAGCTCGTTTAAAGTTTGCTACAACTCATTTGGACAAGCCTATGAAATTCTGGGAGAGTGTAGTCTGGTCAGACGAGAGCAAACGTTAACTTTTTGGCTGTCATACTACACACCATGTGTGGAGAAGAAATGTCACTGCACATCACCCTAAAAACACAATACCAACAGTGAAGTTTGGAGGGGGAAGCATCATGGTGTGGGGCTGTTCTTCATCGCATGGTACTGGCAGATGTCATATAATTGAAGGAACGATGACTGGAGCCCTTTACCAGGAGATTCTTGAGAAGAATCTGCTGCAATCCACCAGAATGATGATGATACGTGGGTGGATCTTCCAGCAGGACAACGATCTAAAGCATACAGCAAAGGAGACTCAATTGGTTTCAGAGAAAAAAAAAAAATCAAGGTGTTAGAATGGCCCAGTCAATCACCTGACCTGAATCCAATTGAACAAGATTTAAAGACAATATGTTTAGAAGAATGGGCCAAAATCACTGAACACATAGCTTCATTTATGGACTTTAATGCTGTGAATTCTTTATATTTCCAGATTTCTTGAGTTAATGCCAAAGTCTGGTGAAAATTTCATGTGAATATCCTCATTGGAAATATCTTCATTGAAAATTTTTTTTGAAGCGTCCAATACTTAAATCCCCCACTGTACATTTTGAACAATAATGTGTCTTGTTCTATCTTCAGTGGTAGATGCTGGAACACACAATATCCCTACTTCGTCCACACCCGCATATGTGCGTCCCTCCCGCTGTATAGAGTTTCAGGGCTCCATGCACTGCACATGTGAGCAAGGCTACAGCATCTCTAGCCAGGAAAGAGGCTTGTGCACAGGTAACATCTCCGACCAGTTAAAAACTGGGCTTTGACTTGACAGAGTAAGAGCGCTGATCTGGGCGTAACAACTTCCTATCCATCTTATCATATTGCTTGGACTATGAAGGGCATAAAATTATTCCAATCAAATTGTGGATAATGTTAACTGATTATTGGAATATATTACAAAATGGTGCCCTGACTTATTATTCCATTCAGGGGACAAGATTACCATTCAGTTACTGTATATAAATTTGGTTATGTGGAGTCTATACTTACTCTATACTCTCTTTCCTTCTTTTTTAAAAATTTTTTTCTTTTATAAAAGACATTGATGAATGCGAGCTCTTCCGTATGACCCAACCTGGCCGTCTATGTTTGCACACGTGTATGAACACAGCTGGGAGCTACTACTGCCAATGTCCCACCGGCTACAGCGTCAAAGACAACAGGAGCTGCCACGGTCAGTGTCCTACTTTACTAAATCTAAATTAATAAAGAGATGCAGAAAAGCATCTCAGAGATGCAGAAAAGCATCTTAGATGCTATACTGTTTAGAAAGAAGGATATAGAGTTTAATTCAGCATTTTCTTTAGCGCTTTATTTAATGGTACCTTTAGAGCCCTCTGCTGCCTCTAAGGCAAACTACGTTGCTATGAATATAACTGAGATGCTTTCTGACCAACTGAGCCCAAATCTCTGTCGAAACTACAGGTGTTATCTTTTTCTTTTTTGTTTGTTTTACTTCTTGCATCTTGTAGATCTCTTCTCTGAATACAAGATGAAAGGAAACAAGGACAGAAATAACTGAAGGCAAACATTTGCCAAATGATGCCTCGACTTAACTTAAACTTTTCATTGCAGATATTGATGAGTGTGAGAAAGGAGTTCACAACTGTACCAAAGAGCAGGTGTGTGTGAACACTTTCGGGGGTCACAGGTGCATGGTGGTCGAATGCCCTCGCTTCCGCAATGCTTCCTACATCAAGACCTCACCTCTGTAAGTATGCCAATTTCATTTCCATTAATGCAATACATTTGATCCACATTCAATAGAAATATTACAGCACAGATTGTATATGTGGGATGTGTTGAAGTCCAGTATTTGGTAAATCACATTAATAAACCTGACATGAAGCGCAGCATGAAGTAAAAAGCTGAGAATTTTCCTTCTCTAAAATGTAGACTTCCAACGTCTACGTTACAGGCAATGTGAGCGTAATCCCTGTGTCCAGGGGAACAAAGCTTGCCTCCAGGCTCCCGTCTCGGTCAACTTTCACTTTATGTCAGTGGTGTCGAACATGAGCACTCCCCGCGTCCTCTTCCGGGTTTCAGCGGCCCGTATTCTGGGAGACGCCCTGCGCTTCGGACTGCTGGGAAATCGAGGGGCAGGGCATTTCACCCTTCAGCGCTCGAGCAGACAGAGTGGGGAGCTGCTGCTGGTGGAGCCCGTGCAAGGCCCTGCCACGCTAGAGACTGAGGTAGAGATGATCGAGCTGGAGAAGAGAACACTGCTGGGACGATATGTTACAAAGGTTACACTCTTCGTGTCCCCTTACAGCTTCTAAAACACAGAGTGAGGAGGAAACAGACTGGAGAATAAAGTGATCTTGCCACCCGAGACACTTATTATAACCGCCTTACAAACACAGGAACTAAAAACGAAGTACAACAGATTTCCAGCTGGGAAAATCCAAAATCTTTATCAGAAAGCTATCAAGAATCACTCTTAATTGTGTTTTTATAGCCTTTTATATATTTAATTTGACAATCTAGTTTTATTTCATAATCTAGTGTGTATTTCATCTAACTTTAAAATATAAACATTTTATCATATCTTATTTTATAGTTTTCAAATTCAGTTTTAACAATGACTGATATTTCTGCTTCAATATTCACAGTGAAGCACAATGACATCTTCCACGATTTTAATGTCTTAATCAACATGTCTGAAACGGTCTCTGCTGCCAAACCACAAATCCTCCTCATGATTCTGGGCCATCATAAAGGAGAAGGATTGTCTCCAAGGACTGACTGAAAGGCATTCCCACAAAGAATTCTTCACCTTAATGACAGAATGCCAAGGCAGGACCTCACAGACCTCTCCTCAATGACCATCATTTACTGTGTGGAGCTATAAAAAGTATTCAAACACAGAGAAGTTGCCTTTCGCACGCTCACTCCTTCTCTCACACTCTCTCTCTCTCGCTCTCTCACACACACACGAAATATGTCACGTGACATGGAACCCCACATATACCCCTGCTGAAAAATCCCCCAATAGAATCCATCACAGAAATTTTAATGGTTTCCACTACAAATACCATTACAAACCATCAGCTAACCATTACCATAATTACCATTACTGGTCTTTAATGGTATCCAATAGACATAACCTGCCACAAACAGAAGGGAACAAATTACCAGTAGAGACCCACAGGGACCATTACAATTCTCATTAAACCATTACAATTCCCATTATAATCATTAGAACCATTGCAAATTCTACGAGGGTTTATATATACTTTTTTGTTCAGCAGGGATGTGACTTGAAAATATTATACAGATTATTTATAACCTTTTATAAGTCATGCATTAGCTTCAGTAGTCTTTCTCCTTCATTCTGTTCTGTGCTCCTGCCACGTTCAAAATGGACTTGGATAGAAATCTGTAGCATCTCTACTACAACATTAATTTGCCTGTTCCTAATCACGACCATCAAATGTCCTAATAAACTCACAACACACACAATCCACAAAAAGGCAACAAGATAACCCTACAATACTATTCAACCCTTAAATCAAAGCAATAAATGATTCGGTCATATTTAGCCTCCAGAAGAGAGATAATAAAATGTAGGTGTAGTTTAGCTTTCTGTTACAAACTGTGTAACTAAAGCATTAATATTTCTACAGAAATTTCCAGAGTCCAAAATACAAACCGGCAAATTGATTTTATTAACAATTTTCCAAATCACTTTGTACATAACAAAAACAACCAATAAAGACAAAAAAAGCCTTTTTTTTTAATATATATATGTATAATACATGGCTTAATCAGATCTGAGGGGAAATACTTTTAAATCAGTTTATACAATGGAAAAAGGCATACAAAAACAAAATGCATCATTTAAAAAAAAAAAGAAAAAAAGAAAAAGAATTACTGTGTTTACTTGTAGAAAGGTCAGACACAGCAGACAGTGAGCACTTACAGTATGACTTCACATTATTTCCTGTCTGAAAGGAGGAGGAAATCAAGCAATTATGAAGAAATCTTTCCAGTGCTACATTCACTTGCTTAATCATTGGCAAAATAATTAAGGAATGGTCCACCAAAAATGGCCATGGTTTCTGGGCTGGTTGAGAGTGTGAATATAAGGAGTGAACTCAAGCTAACATGAGTTAATTCTGAAGAGATTTGACATGGAAAGCTGAACATGTTCTGTGGGCCAGTCCGTACAATTGTTGTTGGACAAATTATGCTGAACTTGAATCTTTTTTTAAATTTATTTAATTGCTTAGATTATTGGAGAACTTATTAAATAAGCATAATTTTCAACAAAGGTTACATGGCGATTTCCCATTACCAGTAAAGGTAGGTGAAGGGTGAGTCCATCTGCTTCTTGTGATTGCAATCCAGTAACTTTTCACGTTTTCTACAAGAAAAAGAGCAACACTGAAGCAGGGACCTCTCTGTAAATCCACAGCTATATACAGTATACAAACAATATTTTCCTCCTCCGCGTAGCATTGCAACATGACCTGCTAAGATTTATACAAAAACGTTTAAGTATGACACTGAAAAACAGACAGGGGTGAATGGAGATCATAGTAAGGCTCGTTTTCCCTCAAACAGCCGTTAAACTGTGTTCCCCCTTTAAGGACATTCAGAGTGTTAACGGGGAGGGGGGGTTCATTGTTTAGAGCTTTTGATAATGTTGCAGATTTAATTACCAACAAGCTGTCAAAGGTTTGATATGCTAAGATACTTACACAACAGGCTCAGTAAGCTGAGAAGGACGGCAGGTGATTACGGGAGTGCATGCAAGAAATAATGGTGTAAAGGGCATGATTTTCGGAACGGGATTTCTGAGCTGTGCAGGTGGTGACATAATTCAAGACACACTTGAATATTCAAGAACATTGACTGAGTTAAACAATTTCTGAAAGTATTTTTTTAAATAAAAAAAAGAAGAAGAAGAAGAAAAAAGGTTTCTTATTCCTCTAACCCTGGATGGCAGAGTACAAGACTAGCCCCAATACTAAGCATAGAGGCATCCAGAAAACCCAAAACTTTAAACCTACAATAAATTAAGGCCATCAAAACTGATAAAGTCATTAACATACAGCTAAGCAAGCACAGACAAAACAATTCTTGAGCTTGGTTGGCCGAATATGAACTAATGCTATTAGCAGTCTTTAAGTATGGCACTGTAAGACATCCAGTCATCAGTACACCTCTCCAGGTGTTAAACATCTAACAAGCTAAACTGAGGAGAAATCTGAGCACAGGAAGTGACCTAACTTGTGTAACGATTACTCTGTATCACACTTGTGCCCGTCTCTGCAGTGCAGTTGAAAGACTAAGTCAAGTTGCCATGTAGGAACCACATCTTTGCCTGCCTGAGCTCCATGAGTGCCTTGACATCCTGTCTGAGGCCACTATGGAATATTTTTCAAGCATCACAGTCAGATTAAGAGTGCTCATCTAAGGTCATCTACCTGTTGTCCACATAATATTTGAACAATCAGAATACAATATAAATCAGGATTATTTGAACGTTTTTAAGCATCCTACTCAAGTCTAAAAAGTCCCATTTATCCTGATCCTAGATCCTGAGTTCTTCTGGCTCAGATGTGAATAGCTCTGCTCTGTTCAATGGTCTGTTAGTATCTGAGAGTACAGCAAGTCTGACAAACATTAGATCGGATGCCTTTATTCACCAACAACCCAAACCTGCAATCGTAGACACAAATATCCATCTGTTAAAAGTAAAAAAAAAAAAAAAATAATAATAATAATTTTTTTTTTTTAACTCTTGATGAAAATAAGTAACCCCATAGACAAGATACTTAATCTTGAACTTTTCATTCACCCTCACAGGAAATCTCACTCACTCACTCACACACACACTTCAGCACAATTATTCATTCCAATCAGGTTTTTTAACCCCTGTAATTAGTTAAATCACAAAAGGCCCTATTTAGTAGTATGCCTACTACATCAATGTCATGCCTGTTACTTATAAATAATACTATAAAGCAAACGATGATGTTATTCTCCCATTAGATGTTCTGAAAGTTAGTCAACAAATCGCAGCCGTGACCTTATTAAAAGGAACAACCCATGTCGATGCTAATGAAATTCCAATATCAGTTAAAATAATAAAAGAAACATGTTATCAGACCTCCGCAACCCTAGCACACACACAAACCTAATACCACATATATACTAGTCACCATGTGTAACTGAAGTATATGGAAATCAACCACAACCAGACAAAAGTATTTCTGTAATTTAGTAGTGAGAACCTGCTTCCGCTGCCTCATCGCTTCGGTAGACCACAGGGGAGCACAACAAAGCCCAAGCATACGTAAAACCACAACATCCAATACAAAAGCATCAACAATAAATACATGAACTGCAAATGAAGAGAAACAAAAACACGAACATGGAGAAAGCTGAAAGGGGTGAAACAATGTCTCAAAGATGCTGGCACACACACGCTTTGAACTGCGCAAACATACTCGCGCGCGCGCACACAAAATGGCCCAAACGTCCATAGCAGGCAGGTCCGGTCACAAAGAAGCAGATGACGATGCAGGAGTACCGCAGTCAGAAAACATGGACAGTGTGAAGAGAGTAAAATCAGGTCCCAACATGGCTGCTGCCAGTAGCAACAATACCTGCACATTTTCAGTCTTGCTTGTCCTCTTCACCGTGCCATAGCCAGGGCCCGGGGTGGGTGAGGGGCAGAGAGGAGCGCTGCTAGCTTCTCCACCCCCCTTTTGTGGAATGGGGAAGGAAAAAGTGAGGACATTGGGTCTCCCCCCCCCTCCCCTCCTGCCCCTGGCAACCCTCTTTACCTGTCCTTCAGCTCCTGCGTGACACGCTTGGTGATGCGGCCGCACAGCAGCCCCATGAAGAACAGCAGCACCACACACACTGCCAGCATGCTCATGATATAGTTCTTAGCGGGGGAAGAGAGCACCTGACCAGCCAAGTCTGAGAAGCCTTCTGCTGGTGCCACCTAGAGGCAGGAAGCAGAAAATGTCAACATGGAAGGAAACTGCACATAGAGCAATGCTTAAGAAAATAGGAACTTAATAATAGCAATAACAATACTAAAATTTGCACACTGTCTTAAATCTTTAATATTTGTATTTTGTGTGTGGTTAGTCTCTAAAAATGAGCTTTATTTATTTAGCAGAATACAGTCTGCTAAATAACATTTTTGCTGTTCATTAAAATCAGAACAAAAACATACAATAAATATTTTGATCACAAACATGTGAAGATGCTGGAGAGGTTCTTTAAACAATGTAACAAAAGTAGTGCAATTTTCCCACTAGTGTCAGAATTATTGGCACCCTCCACAATTCGCATCTGGTCATGATCTCCCCGGCGAAAAGAACACTGGACCTCTTTCTGTAGGTCTAACACAGTCAGAGACACTTGTAGATAGATCTCAGTTCACTCCTCCTTCATGCAAAGCTCCTCTATATTCTTAGTTCTGTCCATGTGGACTCCCCTTCTCCATGTCAGCCCAGAGATTTTCATGATCTTGTTCAAAGCTTGATCTATGGCCAAGTCTGAACCAGCCAGGCTACAACATCCTGTATTTAGAGGAATTCATAATAGCATTAATGTTCCCAAAAGCCCCTGGAACAGCCATAAAACAACCCCAAATCAGCAATGATCTGCCTTCATATTTCATTCTACTATTTTTTATTAGCTGCTTGTATGCAGTTCTTCACTTTTTGGCAAACATGCTAATGATGTGCATGACCAAACGTGTTCATCCACCTGAATTAAAGTGTGTTATTTTTATATATATATATATATATATATATATATATATATATATAAAATAACTATTATGCTCATTATCTTTAAATATGCCAATAAAGCTGGATTTCACCTCCACGTCCAATAAAGCTGGACATCACGTACAGCTACCTATAAACCATTTCGATGGCTATTCCTCGGCTTAAGGGAGTGACATCTTTGTTCCTTGGACGTTTCCGGTGAGTTGTCGAGCACATACAAATCAACAGTGTGAGGCTCTTCATGCACGGTGTTACTGTGATAACGTATTTAATTATGCAATTGAAAATGTCAATATTAAAATTAGGACCATGTTGTTGGGTGGTTGGATGCTCCCTCAGGCCTGAAACTAACCTACTTTCGGAAATTAAAGTGTTTAGATTTCAAAAAACAAACAGAAAAACAAACAAACCAAAAAAAAAAAAAAAAACCACGACATGACATGACTCCTGGATTGCAGCAGTGAAGTGAGACGGCTATATATCGACTAGCAACTCCAGGATATGTAGCACACAATTTATCTCTAGTAAATAAATGACATTTTTGCCATTGAATTTTTATTATATTATTTCTTTATGTTCACTATTTAAGTATGATGCAGCATAATTTGAGCCAGCATTGTGGCTCAGTGTTTGTTTTCACATGGTAGCTAGCTAGTGTTTTGATACGTTTGTAGGGAAAGTGACAGGTTTGTATTTCCGTTTCACTTCGAAATGTTCTGTGTTATAATTAGGAAAGCTGTGGTTTACATTAGTTATCTACCCATCAGAGAGATGCGATGAGTAACACTTTACAGCAATTTTGCATTGTGTAACAGTAGCTAAACGTAGTAAACGTTTAATGTTCTGTGTGAAAAGTTGTCACCTCAGTCTTATTTAAAGGGTTTTATTTTCAGTTTTTATAAATATCTGAACTGTTCAGCTTTAGCTAGACCTGAAAAGTACACGCTAGTCATTTTTCCATTTTGTTTTGACAGATCTGAGTTTTTAAAAAATGGTGCCACTGGAAATGCTTCAGGACCAGACACGTGCAGAAGCACTGGAAATTGTTTATGTCCTTGAAATGGTCTGTGTGTGTGTTACCTTGGCAGCGTAGCTCCACATGTCTATGCGGTCTTGCAGTCTCTTCTTACACTCAGGCTGAAGTCTCACTCTCTTATCCTGAAGAGCCTCCATCAGACAGGACATCTCTGAGGAACACACACACAGTAACGTTAATATCATCTGAAAACTCTCCGGGAACATACTGACCGTGTTGTTAAGCACTCACGTCTTCCTCTGCCAGGCGGGATGGCAGCACACTGATGCTTAAGGTCAAGCGCACATGCTGTGTGCAACACTGGATCCACAAAAATGTCTGCCTTACTCTCCTTGAGGATGTTCAGCACCTCCTACACATATATGACATGCGTGAATTTAAACTGCACTATGTAGTTGGGAGAATTTTAGACAGTTTCATGGTAGGACACGTGATTATGATGATGCACCTTTTTGCAGCCCTCATTTTTCAGCTTGAGCAGATTCACTTTGAGACATTCCTCCACCTGGCCCGTCTGTTCCTGGGCCGCTACTTCCTCTGCGCACAGCCGCGGGATCTGAGACACAAATACGTGACCTTATACCACACGGTAGTGCATATAATTACGGTGACACCTGGAGGAAGCTGGAGGAGTAACCGACCTCATCAGTGCACTGCATCTGTAACTGAGGGTCCAGTCTGTAGTCCAAGGCAGACTCCTGCAGAATTACCCTGATCTGGTCCTCACAGTCTGGAGAGAGACGCTGCACACACAGTTCAACAACGGTTACAACCACACAGACTCAGTCATAATCAGCTATACTGTGTTGAACCACAAGGTAACACAGCAGAGTGGGGTGCACTAGAACAGACCTGGTCAGCGTATTTGAGTTTGAGGCAGGAGATGACCCGGCCCTCTAACTCGATGTCATCTTTCGATTTGTCCAGAATGTTTTGGCAGAACTTGGGAATGTCAGGCTTACAGGCCTTCCTCAGCACTGGGTTCAGTCTGTAATCTGGATGTATGAAAGGAAAAAAAATCCACTTAAAGTCTAATCATGATCATATTCATATTTAAACTGTGCTCGGCATATCTAACGGTCTCTTTAGAGCAGTGGTTCTCAAACCGGGGTCTGCCAGATGGAGCCAGGGGGGCTGCGTAGAATTAATTTTTTTTAAATTAATTTTACCTATATGTAAGGCAGGATTGTCAACCATTGAACTAAGACGTACATAAAAATTTAACTATTAATAAATTAAATCAATTATACACAGCACACTAAGCTGAAACGTCACTAACAGAGACATCTGTTGATATACAATTGTACAGTACTGTTCGCCACACGCTGATAAAACCCAAGTCTATTTAAAACGGAGTCGTTTTTAGATAGAGGACCTAGTCTCTGTTGAGAAAGTTAATACAAAAAAGCCTAGCGTGAAAAAAAAAACAAATTGCGCCACAAAGGAATGCACCCTACACAAGGGGGGCCTCATGCTGAAACAACTTGAAAACCATTGCTCTAGCGCAGCATGACCCATGTTTTGATACGGATGAAAAATAATTAAGACAGAGGATGGCGTACAAATGTGTGTCAGACTATACCCGTGTTCTGGGTGATCTGTCTCTTGGTGATCATCTGTTTGCATTTAGGGTCCATGAGTTCACTGTTCTTGTTTTGTTTCAGGCACTGGAGCATGCTCTTAGCATCAGCTTCAGAGCAGAAACGCTACAACACCAAAAAATAATATTTAACGAGGTACCACTCACTTACTATACTGAACACGCAAACTACATCTACAAGTGCTGTTTGTAATCAGAAGAGTCACTGCAAATTAAAATAAATAAATAAGATTTATGATCACTCACCCTGATCATCTGCTTACACACTCTCATGAGCTGAAAGTCAAGTTCAGGGTCGATCATCTCAGTTTCCTGCAGTTTAAAGATCTTCTGGTGACAGCGCTGGGTCAGATGATTCTTACTGTCCTTCAGACACTCAATCACCTGCACATACACACCATCGGTCAAAAGTTTGTGGACACTTGACTGAATTGTTTCTCATGATTTTAAAAACCTTTTGATCTGAAGGTGTATGATTAAATGTTTGAAATCGGTGTTATAGACAAAAATATAATCGTGCCAACATATTCATTTCTTTCATTAGAAAACTAAAAAATTTTTTTACAAAAAAAAAACAAACAAACACTTGTTTAAACAGATGACTTGGAGCGAAATATTCCGAAAAGCAGCCGATAATTGTCCAGCATAGGTGTGAACTCCTTTAATACTGTTTAAAAAGCATCTCAGGGAGATTCCTCAAGAACTCGGTTGAGAAAATGCCAAGAATACACTTCTGTAAATTCTAGGCAAAAAGGGGGTCTACTTTGAAGATGCTAAAATATTAAATTATTTTTATTTATTTTGGATTTTTTTTTTTATCACAACATAATTCCCATAGTTCCATTTGTGTTATTCCAGAGATTTGATGACTTTATTATTATTATTATAAAATGTGGGAGGAAAATAAATAAAAATAAAGAACGAGTGTCTCTAAACTTTTGACCGATAGTGTATATCCAAGCACATTAAATTAGGTTCTGTATAATAAGCTATTAAGGTATTTTGTAATATCAGCAAATGACATGACCAAATCCAAACGTTCCACTTGAAGTCACAGATTGTTTAACGCAGTGGAAAACGTCTCTTTTAAACCATTGTACACAGAGGTTCACAGAGAAGCCAGTGGTGGATTTTTGGATAGCTGTGCACACCGAATACCGAGAACTTAGTAACATGGCATCGAAAAAAAACTCTGAGTCTGCGTTTTCAGCACTGGTGTACGCGAAGAACAAGTACAGACTCGTCGACCTCATCCACAATAAGTATGCTTTTATGGACTGTGCTTGTATTTATTTATAATTCACACCAACATCTATGTTGGTACCACTATGAGATGTTAGTAGTTTCTTAATTAGGACTTTTGCACCCTTCTGAATTGTAGAGCTAGGGCAGATAACCCAAGTTGTTTCAGAAAGACAGACCTGAGCATTGCCGAACACCACGTTCTGACAGTGATCCTTAATGTCCTGCTTACAGCTCTCGTACAGATCTGGGTCCAGGCGAATATCCTCTGACTGGAACAGAGTACAGCACCACAGTTACAGTAGAGTAACTACAGACAGTGCTGTGCAGCACAAAAACATAAACAAGTCATGCCAATCCAACAGTAAGTGAACTATAACACATTACATCGCAGTTTCTGTATAAATTCTGTATTTACGACTAGTATGTGGATTCTGATTTGAGAATTAACCAACCATCTCCAGTTCCTCCACTCTGAGCTGCCTCCGGCACTTCATGGAAACACGTTGGTCTTTCACCTCCTGCAACGTATCATTCCTGACCATGGTGCTCAGACAGATGACCACATCCACCCTGCGCACACAAATAGGTTTATTCCATGATCAATTGATCTTTTTCTGCAACTTGGGTTAAACTAGCCAGAAATTGATTAAATAAATTGCACAAATACTGCTTTCTCAGTATAGGAGACATCAAACTTGAATTAGTAAGTGACCCATAGCTTTACACTCACTTCTTTTTGATGTTAGGGCAGAGTTTGAGAACGTCCTCCTTGCAGGCCATCTTGAACTTGTAAGAAAAGCGGAAGTCTTTCATTTGGACCTGAGGAGGAAGAAGACGAGAGCAGCACTGAGTAAATTGGAAGTCAAATACACAACCCATTAGGGACGCCTCCTCAGACCCCGGTTCTACATGGGAACTGGTTATAAGTTTGTAAAACACAGCGCACTGATGCACGGCTCAACATATACAGCTGGAGTCACTTAATATAAATATAATTAATATAAATGATGTGAACACCAGTCAGTCTCTCACCTGAAACGCTTACTTCATCCCCAATTCAAAACTGAAAACATTTTACATTTAATTTATGCATAAATGTTCCTGTTTTTTTATTTTATTTTTGTCCTGGACATTTAACTGTATATCGTAGTGGCAGATAGATACAAAAGTAAGGTTAGGTGTTTGAAGGTGTATTACCAGTTGAAAGTGAGTGACTCCGACTGCACATTTTTCATTCATCTCCTTCTGGTGTTTATTGAGCACGAGACACTCCATCAGATCTCCATTATCTATCTGATTATCTGCCACCTCCTGTTAGACAAATCAATAACAAAACAAAAAAAAAGAAAGAGGAAGAGAGACACAAAATAGGAATAATCAAAAATAGAAAAGGAAGACTGTGTGGAGGAGTTGTTTTGGCCGGGGATTTTGTGATGTTAAGCAATAATTGGACAATCTGACTTACATGGCAGTGCGAATGGATGACAGGTTCACAGGCTCGGATTAAAAGGGCTTCAATCTGAATATCCTTAAAAGAAAAAAAAAAAAAAGTTATGCTGCATAAAAATGATTCAGGTTTATCACATTAACCACATAAATAAATCAGTAGGTACAGCACAGTTAAAGCAGTACATCATCAGATATAGCTGTCAGTATTCATAACGCAATAGTAAAGTTGAATATGTCTGACAGAAAGAGAAAAAGGAGTGAAGGAGGAGAGTGTTTCTTACTTCAGACTCCAGCTCTGTCAGGTTACCCACCACATCTCTACAATCTGAGCCCAAATCATCTAAATGATCCTGTAGACACTCCAACTCCTGCAACAAACATGGACACACACACACACACACACCAAAAGCAATGACAAGTTTAATGAGTGCTGCATTAACAACATGTCTGGTATTATTATACAAAGCTGTTGTTCACCAAAAAAAGCCCTATATTAGGAAGAATAATGCTTGATTAAACCACAGACCACATTTAATTTCATATATCAATTTATGAACTAGGACAGTGTTTGCCAAACAGGTCCTCAGATGGACCAGTTTTGCACTCTCCCAGCTCCTGAACCAGGTGTGCTTTACTTGCTTTCCTCATGCCTCGGCTCTTCATACTGATATCACGAGAAAGGAAAACAAGTAGAAGATGCAAGGACAGAGAAATTGATGGCAAACATAATTTGATTTCCTGATTACAGGCTGAATGGCCCATGACTGGGGTAAGGAGGTGAGGAAGTGTGAGCGAGAGTACTGAGAAACAACCCGTGTTGGCAGCTGCAAAAAAAAGGTGAACCATCGCGTTTGGGGAAACAGAAAATACCTGAAAAGTTATGCAAGGTTACTGAGGCCCCATTTACACCTGGTCTTAAGCGATAGATTCCCAAGTGGTTAGTGCCAGGTACAAATGTAAATGAGGTCATATGGGCCTGAGACAGCTTGAAACTCCTGTCTGTGAGACATGTTCTAGAAACACATGTAGACGAAATACAACAAGGCGTCCAGTTTTAAAAAGAGCTCCAACGACAGTCTACACAAAATGTGATATCTTCTCTACAACTTAATGTATCGTGTGTTTGCAATAATGTGAGATTCAAACAAAGCAAATAAATGAAATCAAACGAACTGTTTAATCAGAAAATATATGATTAAATATACATTTCCTTTTAAGTTTTGATTTTAGGCTAGTAATGATGGGGCTCTTTTTGAAATGTCTTGTTGCTTTTAGGAAATTTGGCAACGCTCTCTAGTCACAAATCATGCTATCACAAGCAGTTAGTGAAAATCAGAGACACATGAAAAGGCCAAATGTGAACTATTCATCTCGGTTGTGCACTGGTTAATGGAGCATTCAGGGAGATCAGAGACTGTGTGATCATATACAGCAAAGACGCTGACTGCTGTTTTTGCGTTTTTCTACACAGCTCTCACAACGTTTCTGTCAACGACTGCTGTTGTTTTACTTGGCCGACCTGTTAGATGAATGGTTGTTAGTAAACCAGTGGTTTCTTTCTTTTTAATGACATTCTGAATTGTTGCATTGGCTATGCCCAGTGCTTGGGTCAGATCGAGTTTCTCAACTTCAAAATGGCTTGCTTTTCTCCCATACACAGCTCTCTGGTCTTCATGTTGGTTTATCCCTTTTAACAACAAATACAGTCTTCACAGGTGAAACTCAGGGCTCAAACCAAGAGTAGACATTCAGAGCTATTAACTGTTTAAACAGTCAATCTTACACCTGGTAGTCACATGTTCAAATATTTTTAGTCACTTGAAAAATTGGTGAGTTCAAACAAAAAGGTGTCAAGTTGTTTAACACTCCTAGATGCAAATATCAGGAAATGAAAGCTGAAAATCTGATTCATCATCTCATATTCAGATTTATCATCTCGTATTCAAATTTATCATCTCGTATTCATCTTTTGAGCTCAAATCCAAATGTCTTCGGCACACAGCAAAAACAAAAGGATTGGCCTTGTTGTTCCAATACTTTCGGAGGGGACATATTACATAGCACGTTAATTAAAAGTAATTTAAACTATGCAGTAGAATACAAATTTTAACCAAGTAATCAACTTAGCTTTCCTTACTTAAGCTTTTTCTTGCTATAAGTTTTACTAACCTGTCCAGGCTCTGTTTTCTCACTGCACCATTTGCCCAGATCGGTCATACACCGTCTCTGCAGGTCTGGGTCCAGCTTTACATCCAGAGCCCTCTGATGGAGGATGCGCTGCACTTCCGTCTTACAGTCACGAGACAACTATAGACAAACAACATTTTAGGGCTAATACTCCTACAGAAACGAACAAATACAAACCACATGAACTTGTCAGGAATTAGAATGACACCCACCATCTTTATAAAACAAAAATAACAGCGAAACACTCAATTACATATGACCCAATACATTTAAATAGCTGATTAGCCAGAAGGATCCCATTTCCCCACACCAACCAAAATCATTTGCAAATTACAATTTTGAATTTAAAAAGTTGCTTGAAATTTTCAGTCTTTGCAAAATGAAGACCACTACATACTCTGTACTGTAGTGCTTCAACTCCTCATACTGATATACACAGACAAACCACTGGGATTAAAAACATGGAATATTCTAATATTTATTTTGTTTGTTTTTAACGCCATGTCAGTTTCCATGGTGAGAAATGGGTAAGGTTTCAAAATCTATTTTTCCTATAAACTCTAAAATTGCATTAGGTTTGACTTTGTTAAAAATTTCTTCCAGAGTGTCGAATGAATAAAAAATTTTTTAAGAAAGTTTTCTCACGGGGTTAAGAACAGTATAGTCTAATAAAACATGTTACAAGGACAATGGATTCTGGCAGAAAGTACATGTTGGTGAGTCTTATGTGTGGAAAATTCTATTACAAATTTTCCAGTTGTACAAAGACTGAAAATTCTGCAAAGCGTAAAGATATTACTCCAGTTTTACCCTTTCATTTGTTTATCATTGCATGCATAATTTGGTATACTTTTGAGCATCCGCAACAAGAATATAGTACTTACAGTATAAACACTGTTGCTTTCAGTGGAGTCCTGTGGTTAAATTTAACGTTAGGCTTACATAAGTCTTAAATAAGTCAAAAAAATTTGTGTCAGCTATAGCCAGCAGTCATAACTTCATAACTTGGGCATAGTTTCTGGCCATAGCAAACCTAC
The DNA here is from genome assembly GCF_023375685.1 of Ictalurus furcatus. NCBI lineage: Eukaryota > Metazoa > Chordata > Actinopteri > Siluriformes > Ictaluridae > Ictalurus > Ictalurus furcatus. Next base: position 20,217,731 of record NC_071268.1, on the reverse strand, counting down.
TTAAAAGGCTTATTACAGACCATACATGTATTATGCCTTAAGACAAATGCCTTATGTGCAACTCTAATGTAGGTTGGATATCAACAAGAGCCGAGTCTGCTAGGGGTGTGTGTGTGTGTGTGTGTGTGTGTGTGTGTGTGTGTATATATATATATATATATATATATATATATATATATATATAGGCACTCTCACCCGTCGACCCTGCTCCTCGGTGCGGTAAGCATGGCGGTACAGGCAGGAAAAGACTGCCCCTGGGGGCATGAACTCACTCGTCTCGTTCCAGCCATGAGTGTGGCAAATACGTGCAGCATCATTCTGACACTTCCTGTACAGGATCGGGTCCAGCCTGTGAGTGACAAAGAAAATAAAAAAATAAATACAAATAATGAAAGGTGATGTGGAGAAAGAAGAAATAAATAAATAAATAAAATTCATGTTTGCTCACACAGACTGGTCATTCTTAATAAAGCCTAATATCAAACTAATAAGAAATCAGACAAAACCAGTAACAGCTGAAACATTAAATGCCACTGGTCACTCACTTCCAGTCTCTGGAGATGAAGTACTGCAGCTCTAGCAACCTGTGCTCACAGTCTTCCACCATCTTATCGGTGTAAAGATGTTCCATTAAACAAGACAGGATCCTATATGAAAATCAACAGAACACTCCATAACTATCTTCTCCCAACAACAACAAAAAGAACAAATTGCAGTCAAGATTAATCATTATAGTTCAGACTGAGTAATAAAAGTGGTAGATTAAAGAGGAATGCGTTTGACTCACATGGGGTCTCCATTACGGATGTGTTTGCATGCGGTCTGGATGACTGACTCACAGGCCTCATTGAGAGCCCGATCAATCCGGTAATCTGCCCCAGGATCCGTTTCCTGGATCAAAGTCTGGAGCTGAGGACAATTAATACAAAATGACTTATTATAAACACATATACAGTCTCACATGTAGTGAATCAAATACTACTAGACCTGAACCTACACTTAATGGTCTCAGAGTTTTATTAACAAACGTCTTGTTTTGGGTCGAGGGTGTGGTCGAGTGCTGGGTGTGAATGGGGGAGGAGTCACAGAAAAGGAGTAGGTAATGAATGAATGCTGACACCTGTGTGTGATTAATTATGTCTTATTTATTATTAATGTGGCATATATTTATATGTGTGAGGTGCTGAAAAGCTGGAATGAGACGTGCCAGTGTGGAGCTGTGCGTGTGTGAAGTTCGTGTTTTCTTGAGGGTGCCATGCAGAAAAGCATGAAGTAAACACTAAAATAAATACAGCCCTGTAGTTTCTCATGCCTGCCTTCCATCTCATTTCCCCTCACACCCACAGTCGTACTGTATTTAAAACCTCAGTTTAGCCCAACCCAACACTTTGCACTAGTGAGGTCAAAGTAAAGTCAACTCACAGATTTCTGACAGAGGTTGTCTACGATGCCCTTATCACGGGACACTCTCATGAGGCAGTGGAGGGTTCGGCCCTTGTGGTGCAGACCGGAGCAGTGTGTGTCAATCTCCCCGCGGCAGTGCAGCACAATCTCCGGACTCAGCGAATAATCCTCCATCAGCATGCGTCTGTAGTCCAACATCTCCCCCTGACACTCACCACTCACAGTGCGTCCTGACATACAGAGAAGAGAACACTTGCTTCTCATACCAGAACCAGCTAATCAGTAATCTACAGGGTGTCCCAAAAGTCCCCATACACAGGGGAAATTAACAACTTTTAGTAAAATGTCTTCCAAAATTTTTCATGCTTAGTTTATATTATATATTTTTTTCAGATAGCCCTTAGGAATGCCTTTGACAAAAGAAGGCCATGGTGTACCAGGAAAATATACACCTATACACCATATTTAATTAGGGATGCACAGAAATTTCGGCCGGGAAAATTTTCGCCCGAGAATGGCATTTTCGGTTTTTGGCCGAAGGGGAAAAAAAGGCCAAAACATGAGCCGAAATTATATGCCGCCACGCCCCGCCCCTCCCCTCAGTGTTAGGCACAGATTTCAAGCACAGCTACGCTTTCCACTGCTTGCACGGATTGCATGCAGGTATTTATCCACCCCAAGCACCAGCACAGAGAGTGAGAGACAATTCAGTGCAGCACCTCATGTTCTTGATGAGAAGAGGAACCATCTCTCCTGCCAGTAAGCTGAGCAACTTTTCTTCTTGAAGAGAAACCTGCCACTTTTGCTTAAATAGAAAGCAGTCCAATTTGATATGTGTATAGCAATTATATAAAAATTCGTGTAGGCCTGCGAAACTTCATTCTTGACTTGAGGCTACATCTGTTGTTTACAGTTTCAGGTTGGTTTTAGTTCTATTGCTGCTGTTTTGCACAATAATCTTTAATTAATGTGGAAATACGTTTACATAAACAGAATAGAGGCCTAGTTCATTACGTGACTGCTGTTTTGCATATCATAAGTTTTCTAGAACTTTACATTATTTGGATATATCTGGTTATTATTATTTGGATATCTGGATATATCTGTTAAATTTGCTTGTTACAGAACTGAATGAAGAATAATATTTAATATTGTTTTTGTGTTAATTTCAATAATAAAAAAAAGTGTCACCATTTTATTGGTTTGTAGTTTTTCAATTCAGATTCATTAAATTAATTAAATGAATTAAAAAAAGTCTAATATTAATACAATTATACAAAAAAATATTTAAAAATATGTTTTAAAAAAAAAAAAAACAACAACTAATTTTTGGTTTTCAGCCCAGAATTTTCCTTTCGGCGCATCACTACATTTAATGGAACGCATTCGAAGTGCAATTACATGCATAACACCAAATGTGTTACATAAGTTCGTGATGAGTGGGTGAGACGACTCCGTGTGTGTTTACAAAGAAACGGCAACCATGTAGAGGATGCTTTGTAAACAAATTTACATTTTGCTTAAAAAAAAAAAAAAAAAGGTGCAAAAAAGATAAGTGCAAACTTCCCCTATGTATGGAGACTTTTGGGACACCCTGTAGTTGCTATCAGTTACATGAGAATTATCAACACACATATATATATATATATATATATATATATATATATATATATATATATATATATATATATATATATATATATATATATATATATATATACACACACACAACAGACTATATTAATCTCATTTTATGCAACATTGGAAGATAGGCTGCTGTATCTAGCATAATTAATGCTGACTAACAAGAGTGATGCCACGTAGTGCAAACTGATGCACATGCAGAGAGGACTTGAAAACGTGAAGTAACCAGAGTTGCAATTAGCACTTTAGATCAACGGATAGACTGGTTATAGAAAAAATAATTAGAAAATATTTTCGCATGTGCCTGTAGCACACATCCTTCTCTGCACTCCTACCTCTGTGCACGGCGGACTCGAGGCACAGCAGCAGGTAGGACAACTTGGCCTCTCTGCCACGGGGCAATGTGGTATCCACGTTGCAGCGGTATTTCCGAAGATCCTGTTTGCAGGCCTTGGCCAATGAGTAGCTCACCTTGTAATCCTGGGCGATCAGCTTCTGTCTGGTGGAGAGAGACTCCCTGCACTGTGCATCATGAGAAAATAAAAATGCACAAATGGGGACACAGACACACACACGTGTAGATTTCTTATTATGGTCAATTATGGTTGATATCAATGTGAATAATCGCATAGAAGTTGCTCACAATACAGAATAATAGTTTTAAATACCTTTACAGACATGGACTCTTCAAATTTGTGGTTGAACAGACATTTGTACACCCTGCCTTCACCTGCTGGAGTCTAAAATCACCAAAAACAATAAGATGAGTATGGCGTTGTACCGGTGAAAGCTGCAATGCAAGTACGCAAAGTCACGGACGTACATTTTCACAGAAGCGCTCGCGATCATCTCGGCATGCAAAGAAGAGGTGCCTGTCCAGGTGAAAGTCATCTGATGATAGCTCAGCCACACGCATGATGGCCTTCTTACAATCTTCTTTGATTGTATAACGCCCTGGCTGTTCCTCTACTTCACTCACCAGCCCTTTCTCCAGACATGATATCACCTCTCCCTGAGAATGTATGTCCTAAAAAAGAAAAAAAAAAAAGAAAAGGAAATAAGAAAAACATGGTAAAGCATAACTCACTCTCAGCAGATTTTATCTTAGACTGTACATGGCAAACCCTACTCGAGCTCTCTGCTTTGAAAACATTATAGGAAATATAGTGAAAAATAACTATGCAAGAGCATTTTTAATTGGATTCTGCATGCTGCAAAAAAATTTAAATATGCACCTTTGCTTCTCTTTCATATCATTTATAATGCGACCGCTTCTCTATTCCACAGCCCGTGAATTACATCACAACTCAATTATATACACATCGCACATTCTGACACGAATATGAAACGAGAAAATAGCAGGAAAATATTTCAGTATCTCTCGGTTACTCAGCTCATGAGTCATCAGTGCTATTAAAATGAAAGTCCTGATATGTGGACATCAAGGCTTGATTCCAGGACACATTATTAAATCTCTTAAGAGTGACATTTAGCAGCGTTTGTGTCCCAGAAGGTCCTGGCTCACCTTCTCGCCAGTGTTAACACTCCCACAGTGCAGTGCATTGATGTCGTCCTTGCAGCTGTCCATAAAGCCGCAGATGAGCCGGTAGTCGCTGAAGATGATGGTAGCCATCTTTGTGATGTACTGGTTGCATTGGTATGCCGTGATGTTGGTACGGTGATCTACCAAACATGAAACTAAATAGCCCTTCCCCCGCTCCTCTGATGCACACTCTTTAATCTGTAACCACAAATAAATGGATTACGTTATTTAAATGGCGTATAATTCGATCTAAAATGTATTCACTCGGTTTTACTTCACAGTCAAAGGCACAACCCGCTGGAGAGAGCGGACATAAAGAAGGTACTTACGTCACTAATGGTGGTCTTGCATACTTCCATGGCCACGGACTCAAATTTTGGGTCTGTTGTCAGATTTAGTTTGTAATTCCAAAGCAGCTTTAAATAAATAAATAAATAAATTAATTAATTAATAAAAGGAATTTAATACATTAAATTAAACAGCTTATGCATACAAGTAGGATTCACCCCAGGCTTTATGTACACCAGCTACTGACATACAGCCCCAGAACAAGCTGATTCAAAATCAGTTTTAAACTAAGCATATGGATACAACACGTGCTTATAAATGTGTCTCTCATTACTGAGTTCAGCATGGATCTGGAACATTATGAAACACATGACACACTGAAAGAAAACACTGAAGGAAAAAAAATGATACTCACATGGTTACAGCTGGTTGCAATCTCCGTTTCCTAAAGGGTGAAAAACATAAAAACAGATGTTAGAAGATGATACCAGGAGACTTCAGTGCATTAAAGGGGCACGTTTCAGTTTATTCTCTGGTAGGCCTTGGCTAGCTCAGTTCAGCAGCTAGTTTAATAACCACGAGAGGGGGAAAAAAAGCCTTGCTAACCTGACTGATCTTAGATAATGCCCGTCAAGAACTACAAGTTGTCAATGCATTAACATAAAAATGAAAAACAAATAGTTGTGAACGATACATGATCTCAATCTAAATTCCAATGTTTATAATTAATCCTTCTATTATGTTGGGGGAAAAAAGTTACATCCATTATGTCATGGGTCAAAACGACTGCCACAGTTTTAAATACACAGCAAAGAACAGCTTAAAACAATAAACCTTTATTATGGCTTGTCTCGGACAAGCCATAAGAAGAAATATTTGCATACAAATTCATGACCCTAAATGAGGGAAGACAAGAAAATCAATGAGAAAAGACATCTCAAATGTGGAAAGGGGTCCAATTGATGCATAACATAACATTAGGTTTAAGGATGTACAATGTATTGATTTTTATACAAGTTAGTTCCGGTCTAATAATCTGATTGGTTGAGCAGTGTTCCAAGAGAGCCTATGTTTACTAACTGCACTGGGATGTTTCACTGTGTGTATCACTCCACTCGTCTGTGTTCGCCAGGTCAAATTTCACTGACGATTAGTTTACAGTGTTACTGATATCAGCAGCAATCAATACTGCTCAGTTATATAACTGAAGGCACCAATGATAAAACGATCAGAGTCACATTGTGCTTGAATTCCAAAATTTGAATTTAAAAGTTCAGAACCTTCTTATGTCATAATAGTTGAGAACAGAGAAAATCTTGATATATTCACTAGACCCATTCATAGTCTTTATGAAGACAACAAAAGTTATCAGCCATTATTGTTTACATTGTGTTAATTGAAGCATGAAAAAATGCTTGCGCGGACTCTGGTCTTTCTTTCGTGGGTATTCACAGTAATACAGTGATGAACTTATACTAATTTATTCAACTGAGCATCATCAACATCACTTAAACACTGAAGACTCACAGAATATACATTATACATCGATCTCAACTTGAATATTATCCACAATTCTGTCATTTACAGGGAGTTCTTTTTCTGCCTTACTTCCATGTATCTGTCTCTTCTTTGGTTTATCAGTCTGTTGAGGATACTCATCCATGTTGTTTGATCTAGTACTCAAGTTTGCTGAGAGCAATTACTAATGAGATATGTTGAAGAAATTGACAGTAAGTTAACAATGAAATTCACTCAGCTGGGCGTCCGCCATTACTCAAAGCCTATTGGCTGATTTCGGTCATGTGACTGGACTGTGATCATTTTCTCACAGTAGGCTATGGACTCTGATCATTTTTCCATAGCATGGCTTTATTTTAAATGGAAAATTCTGTGACCCTGATCTTTCTATCATCCAAGTACATTTATGAGATCGTTCTTCAATGCTCAATCAACAGCCGTGGATGCACAACTCCAAAAATACAGTTTTGTGACTCTGATAGTTTTTTCATTGTGGTCTTCAACTCTTGTCTTAAAATATGAAAACCTGTCAGATGAAGATTGAAGAATTTTTCTGAAAGCACCTTTAACGGGAATGTACAAATCATTGTGCGCTAGCTAGATAGCTGACGTGCTATAAAGTGAGTGAGTGCAGCTTCTTCGGGATCTATTTCCACTCTAAAAATAAACAGAACATAGTGTGAATATTCTGACTGATCTCAGGTAAGATTCCCATTGGAGTTCTGACAAACTGCGACATTGGTTGGCATGATGTCACCCAAGGAAGTATCTGGTCATGCAGACAAATCTTTCACCATGATGCCTCATGGGTTACCAGATACCATATTCTTTCATTATCATTTTAGTGTGGGATAGATCTATGAAATCGTAGCCTGCGTGCACGCTGCATAGGCCAAACTAAACCCCGCTGATACATACATATCTAGCTTGCTGTTACTCTACAGCGGGGTTTCCTCCTCATTTTGTTCAGCAACACAGCAGCATGTCTGACAACATGTTGGAGATGGAACTGGTTTGCACTTTCACAATGAACACTGTGCATCACAAAACATTTCAAGATGAAATACGACAAACCTGTTTAAGCACAATGAAAACAAGCCTCCAAACAATATGCCGAAACCCAGAGAAGACAGGACACGCACATGAGTGAAACAGACCTGAGCAAAACTGACATGATATTTACTACACTGTAGCTAAACCTGTCAAAATATACTGTAGCCGAATCTTTAGTTACCAGTAAAACCTATTTTGTGAGATTTCCATTTCAGTGCATAGTTAAAGCTCAGAAGTACTGAGCATTAAAACCATTTTTGTGTATGGGTTCAGTCATACCCATTTGCCTTTGTGCCCATTCATACTGTCCTATTGTCGACATGAAAGAGAACACTACAGAGGGTGAGGGTGAAGTTCTCTACTCCACTACAGAAAGTGTGATTTGGCATAAGATCCAACCAAATTACTGGAAAAATAATCTGTGTCTGAGAAAAGTAAAATATGTTCGACTGGTACAACAGCAAACTCTTTCCACAGAAAATCAAATTAGCTAGCTCCCTGTGAAACAGAGAACATACAGTGCCCTCCGCTAATATTGGAACTCGTGGTAAATATGAGCAAAGAAGGCTGTGAACATTTGTCTTTATTATTGAACCTTTTGATCGTTTGTTAAAAAATTCACAAAAATACTCTGCTTTCATGGATATCAAGTGAAAACAAAACAGGTTTATCCCCCACCAAAAATCTTTGTTAAATATAGGTGTGCAACAATTATTATTAGCACCCCTATGAATTCATACGAGAACAATATATATGAAGTATATTCCTACTGATTTTACATTTCTTTTAGTACACCTGGGTGACTAGGAACAGGAAACTGTTCAACCATGACTTCCTGTTTCACAGGGGTATAAGTATGAGGGAACACATAGGCCAAATTCCCTTAGTCATTCATAACAATAGGTAAGACCAAGGAATATAGCTGTGATGTGCTTAAAGGTTGTTGAGCTTCACAAAATGGGAAATGGCTCTAAGAAAATAGCACAAGCATGAAAAATGCCATTTCCACCATCAGGGCAATAATTAAGAAGTCCCAGTCAACTGGAAATGTTTTGAATCAACCTGGAATTGGACGTGTGTCTATATTGTCTCAACACACTGTGAAGAGGATGGTTCAAGTGGACAAAAAAACTCCAAGGACCACAGTTGGAGAACTGCAGAAGATAGCTGCATCAGAAAGTTTCCAAAACTACAATCTGCAGTCACCTACATCACCACAAGTTGTTTGGAAGGGTTTCAAGAAAAAAGCCTCTACTCTCATCCAAAAACAAACTTCTTCAGTTTGCCAGACACTACTGGAACTTCAAATGGGATCGGGTTCTATGGTCAGATGAAAGCAAAATAGAGCTTTTTGGCAATAAACACCAGAGGTGGTTTTGGCGCACACAAAAAGGTAGCCATATGGAAAAGTACCTCATGCCCACGGTTAAATATGATGGTGGCTCTTTAATGTTTTGGGACTGTTTTTCTGCCAGAGGACCTGGACATTTTGTTAGGATACGTGGCATCATGGACAAATATCAACAGATTTTAAATGAAAACCTGATTGCCTCTGCCAGAAAGCTTAAACTGGGCCGTGGTTGGATCTTCCAGCAGGACAATGATCCAAAACATTCAGTCATGGCCAAAAGTTTGCGATCACTATACATTTGTGTGTATAGTTCAGTTGCTTTTTTGACTGTGGCGACAACAGTGGACTGTGCCAGGTTCGGTTTTTTGGCAATTTCCCTACTAGACATCTGCTGTTTGTGCAAAATGAATATTTGCACACACTTCTCTGATGATAATTCCTTTCCTTGAACCATGATCAAATCTGCAAACAAGAAAGCGATAACAGAGAGTCATTAAAAGCAGTATTCAGCGTGCACGTGCAGTACCCACGTCAATGTTTGTCAATTATCGCTAATTCGGCATAAAATTACGACAGCATATCAAATTGCAAGATCAGTAAAACAAAAAGAAATCACAAGAGACCAACTCACCTTGCAAGCTTTGTTACAGCGAAAAGTAATAAATTATCATTTTAAAAAAACACAACTTCACAACTGACGCCACGACTACCACACAATATTTGGTGAAAGAAGCACAAACGGACACAAAATAGCCCAATAGCTAGCCCAAACAGAGCTAAACCTAATTAACTGCGAAAAATTGCATGAAATTGTTGGTGATCGCAAACTTTTGGCCATGACTGTACATCAAAATCAACACAAAAATGGTTTACTGACCACAAAATCAAGTTCCTACCATGGCCATCCCAGTCCCCTGACTTGAAATCCATAGAAAACCTGTGGGGTGAACTGAAGAGGAGAGTCCACCAGCATGAACCTCGAAATTTGAAGGATCTGGAGAGATTCTGTATGGAGGAATGGTCTCAGATCCCTTGACATGTATTCTCCAACCTCATCAGGTATTATAGGACAAGACTCAGAGCTGTTATCTTGGCAAAGGAAGGTAGCACAAAGTATTGACTAAAAGGGTACCAATAATTGTTGCACACCTATATTTAACAAAGATTTTTTTGTTAGCAACTGTTGATATTCATGAGAGCAAACTATTTGTGAATGTTTTGAACAAAAGATCAAAAGGTTAAACAATAAAGACAATTTTTCACAGCCTTCTTTGCTCATATTTACCAAGGGTGCCAATAGTAGTGGAGGGCACTGTAGCTAACTGATTTCCTATTGAACATATTTATTTTCAATTTCAATGTCCTTCATCTGCACACATGCACATTTAATAGTCATCAGTCTTTGGCACTCCCTCTCTCCCATTTACAGTATGTCTTCAGACAGAAGCAGTGATGTACACTACAGGTCAAATGTTTGTGGACATTTGACTGAAATGTTTCTCATGAGCTTAAAAACCTTTTGATCTGAAGATGTATGATTAAATGTTTGAAATCGGTGTTGTAGACAAAAATATAACTGTGCCAACATATTCACTACTTTCATTAGAAAATTAACATTTTATTTACAAATTTTATTTATTTATTTTTTTTTAAATGGATGACTTGAAGCTAAATATTCCGAAAAGCAGCCAATAAACATCTTTAATACTGTTTAAAACGCATCTCGGGGAGATTCCTCAAGAAATCGATTGAGAAAATGCCAAGAATACATTTCTGGAAATTCTAGGCAAAAAGGGTGTCTACTTTGAAGATGCTAAAATACTAAAATATTAATTTATTTTGCATTTTTTTATCACAACATAATTCCCATAGCTCCATTGGTGTTACTCCAGAGTTTTGATGACGTTATCATTCTAAAATGTGGAAAATAAATAAAAATAAAGAATGGGCGTTTCAAACTTATGACGCGTAGGTTAAATAATAACCACTCATTCAACTGAACTGAGCAAACATTTGTTCAAACTAAACACACAATTCTCCACCTGGACACCATGCAGAAAGACTTCCACTGTTGCTCTCTGCCAATGAAACTTGTAAAGGCTAGAAAGTGGACAACAGGTCTCTTCTCCAAAATACCAGCTTCCACATTTCAGCAGACTTAAAGGACACTTTTCTCTCAGTCCATTCGTATGCTAAGATTTACCCACAGCTACATTCCAACTCCAAAATACTTAACTGTTATATATACAGAATAAAGCATTAGAGTGCATGCTACAGGAAACTAATCAACAACTGGGTAGTGTGACAGTGGAGGCTCCTTCCATAAAATGTAAATAAATATCTACTTAATAGAATGCTTTAACATGTTACTGACTTTTTTTTCTTTGTTTAATAACAACTTCAATTATTGTTAGGGTTTAATTGTATAGATTGTCTGTTATACAAGAAGGTTTGATTTAAAAAAAAAACAAAAACAAAAAAAAAACCTTCTCCGCTCCCATATTCATGTACACCATAAAGAATCTAGCTTTGCACACAATTAGATTACTGCTGTCCATGTAAACATAGTCAGTAATAAATATAACGGGAGAGTAAGAAATGAACTGTCACTTTATTTATTAAAGTACTTCCACAGCAAAAAAAAGTGGGCAGGTCTTGTGCATTAAACTGGGGTTTTGTCCCACTACTGTGTTATTGCATTATATTTCACATTATTTCATTCAAAACAGCTCTATGGTGCTGTTCAAAAAACACAAAAAACCTTTCTGCCTCCCTTTCTGGGTAGAAAACACATAAAATGAGAAAAGTTAGTTTCTGTGCTTCTTAATAGTTTGTGTTGTGGTGCTATGCACCAATGTTTAAGTGATTCTTCTTCTTGGTCCTCAAAGACGATAGGCCGATCAGCTGAATATTGAGTTGCGCCACCTAGTGTGCAGGTGTAAAATGCATTCTCGGTCAGCACCACCTATCGTACAGGCGTGAATTAGCTGAAGGCGATCAATCGTTTGGTGTGAAAGCACTGTTTGCTTCGCTTTATTGCGTAGTGTGAAAGGGCCCTCAATTTGCGTAGATCAGGAACGCAGTCAGGTCTGAAAGATGAGAAGGCCGGACCTGGTTGTGGCTTTAAAAGCATTACGTGTTCACACAATGGATGGACAGAGTGACACGGATATTTGCATGCTCATAAACCGCATGCATAACTACACTGGTGTAACAAAGGAGCTGCTGAAAGAATTGTTTTCACCAAACGCTCCAGCTGCTAATAAAGTCGTCAGTCCGCACGAGCCCATCTCCTTCTTTCTGCCCTGCTCCAGATCAGACACTCAACCCCATCGTGGTTTTCTTGCCTTCTCTCCCCACTCGAGCTGTTTATGAAACTGAGACCGGATTGTCTCTGGCTGAAAACAGACAAACCACCCCACAGTAATCTGAAATCGGTGCGTGATTTTTGCACTGCATTCAGTGGTTTTTTTTGGTCATGACGTTATGGTTATGCTGCACTGTGGCGTGAGCCATTTTATTGCATATCTACACAAAATGTGCTCCAGGAAGCTCTTTTCCATGCACTACTATTCTATTCTTTTGCCCCATGCAGCATAAGTGATTATAGCCGGTCAATATTCTTTGGCATCCGGTCACATGCCAATCATTGCTGATATCCTATGATCACCCCATAGCCCAGGCCTAGTTCCAGCAACCCTACACATCTCATCTGTACAATTACGACAGCTTACAATTAATAACCAGGTATCAGATTTTCTAGAGGTTTCTAGGGTAATCTACAGTTTTTCACACTCGATGCTGGTGCTGTTGGTAAGAACTTTTGCACTGCTCTGAGTGAGGTTTTGCAAAGGAAAAATGCACACACACAAAAAAAGCACTATTCTGGTCAGATTCTATTATGGGATTTGCTCTGGCTATGACTCTCTATTAAGGCACATTATTAGATGAAGTACTTCCCGACATGACAAAGTGGCTGTAACATAGAAATGGCTAAACCATTAACATACAGAACGTAATAGGCATAAATACAATGTTGTAGGACAGAACGAGAGCTTGAAGCTATAGATTATACCTCTAGTTGTTTTATTTTTTGCCTTATCATTAGCGCACAGCCTACGTGTACTAGTCTGAGGATGCGTTTACTTCAATACGAGTACTTCAATGCATCGGTAAATCGCACTGGTCTATGCAGAAGCTCTCCTGTAACTGTATAAGTATTGTTAAATCTAATTTCAGCAGCAATTTCCCAATCATGGACTGATGTTGGGGCTCGCAGTTTGGTGACAACTAGTTGCATGTTTCCGTGGTGACTGCTCGTGTAGTGTGAGCACGATTTTCTCAGTCTGCAAGCAACTACTGAGGCTCCAGGGTTTTCACGCATGCTTGATTTTCTCAGCACTCACAATCTGAGCACCTCTACGACAAGTAGGAAGAACAGCACTGAGAAACAGCCAATGAGAGGAAAGGAATCAAATTCCTCTGCTGTAATGTGCAGCAGATCCCTGAATCCAGTTTGATAATACATCGATTTGTGTGGGAAAGCAAGGGGAAAACATAAGCACAATAATAATGCTTCTGTAAGAAATTCATTGGCATGTCATGACCAAAGGAACAATCCTTGTTGCAAACTTATCACCAACTCCTCCCCATTTCTCTTGCATCTGAAACAACTGCCACAGCCCGTCACAAAGACGATGTGGGGTTTAAAGAGGCGCCTTTCAGCAGCAGCAGAGGTCTCTGGGCTCAGCGTGGTAATAATGACAATCTTAAGGCATCTATAAGAAAATGTCTTGAGGAATTAATAAACCACGTTAATTATTACAGCACTGAGACACAGCAGAAAATTCTCCACTGGCAGCATGTGATTTATTAATAAGGAGAAGAGTGTTATTATATTTCTGTAAAGCTGCATTGAGACAATGTCTATTGTAAAAAGTGCTATATAAATAAAATTGAATTGAATTGATTAATGTAAGGCATGGCTCAGAGGGAGCTATACGCTAACTTTTCTATACATTCCAATAAGCACAAAGAATGGACAGGACTATGAAAGATGCTCAAATGCTTAAAACATGAGATTAATTCAGGTTGAACAAGCTAGGTGGAGGAACCAGGGGTGCGTCTCATTCAGCTCCCTAGTTCAGTAATCAGGACACTGATCAGGGAGGCGGCCATTTTAAGAGCTGTCTCAATCGCAAAATCCTTCCACATTCGCTCACTAAAAAAAAAAAAAAACCCACAATGCACCGCAAAAACCAGGGAGCGCTGATGCTCACGATGTTCCCTTATTGGAAATGACCATGTTTTCTGAAGCCTTTCAGCTCTGGAAAAATAAAAGAGGTGGACAAACTCTCAGCAAACTACAAACATTAGCAGCTTATTGTTGTTGTAGCTCTCAAATGATTACTTACATTAGCGATTTTTAACTCTATTTGATGTTCTATATACGGTTTATTTGAGTGTAACAACTTAAGTGTTTAATGATTTTTTTTATTTTTTTTAAATCCACTAACTAGCCTATGATCCAGCTTGAAGTACCATGGCAGAAACACGTGTGATTAAGTGAACACGTTTACAGGACAATGTCAGAAAGATATTGGTCCTGCCTGCTGTTGATAAATCCAAGTGGTGACGTTTTACAACACGAGTACGTAGTCATTTCGACGGAAATGAAGTCATCAGTGTTCCAATATGTAGTGAGCCAGGGCCCTTACCAGTGCCCGAACTCGTGTACACGAGATACAGACTCACCACCTAGGGAGCGGATTGAGACACACACTAGGACTTTATGTTGCAAATTTGCATATTTGAGTATGTGCATTGAGGCCACAGCATGGTTTCACTCAATGTGTCCTTCAAAACATGTTCAGAATAACTAACTACTATAGTATCATCATGGGACATGCTAAAAAAAATTTAATCTAATGATTTTCCCCACAAAAAAAATCCTTAGCTCAGGTGACGAATTCCCAGGGGGTGTAAGGAATTGTCAAAACTAATGGCGGACTATAAAGAAAAGGAGAACCCTTTAACAAATATTCAATGCGAGTAACCAGAAGAACTAGAACTGGTACACAGACCAGACAATGTTAAACATTACCGCAAGCTTCTCATTGTCTTCCAAATCAAACGGAAACCTTTGAGCTACACCAAGTCAATTATGTGGTGAACAATGACAGACTAACAAACAAAAACAAAAAAACTCCTGAACTGTAGCTTGGGTGTTCGTTTCTAATTTCTTTACAGCTAAATACAGCTGTAGGAAATCCTGCCCTGGACACCCATCCTCAGAATATCTCTCACATAACAACGAGTAACTCCTACAATCGGTTTTCTTCTTCTTCATTCGGCCTCACAGGAGTCTTTCTTTGAACAGCTGAGAACAAACTCAAACAGACCCTCGACACACAGAACAGGCAGCAAAAGCATCGAGGACAGTCATGCACTACTTAACTCACATTCAGACTGAGAAGAAGACCCTGAGGAGTACCAGAGGAAGACCCTGAGGAGTACCACCTCACTGCACACTGTTTTTAATCTCCTTCACATTCAAACCTTTTGAGTTCACTCCAGCAATGGTCATGAGGTGGAGTTGATATTTGTCAAGACTGTGTAATAATTAATAAAGCATTACTGTTATACAAAAATAGATAGGAATCTCCTTGCAACTGACTGTACATGTAGTAGTTTCAGTAACTCTCGAATTGTAAAAGCCTACTGCGTTGTATTTCAGCAATGACAAGTGCAATGGCAAATTTAAGCAAAGCTTTGGAAGACTAGAAGATGATCATGATCAGTGCGAATAGTGAGCCCGTGAGGCCCAGTGCCAAAGACATGATGGAATATGAACCGCTCCCTCAACTGCCTTGATAATAGAATACATATTCTTGTCACGACTGGAAAAAGTCTTCCAAAAAGGGCGACCCCTCATTCCATAATACTGCCAACATCAAACCGCCTCTGAAACTCGCTCGGCCCGTAGCGAAGTCTCTCATTAAAGCAACCCCGTCTTTTTATAGCGCACTCGGCTCCGTTTCACAAAGCACCGAAAATAAGCACAAAATGACTAGCTCTGTTCAGACAGGAAAAGATGGTGAAGGAATCTTCACATGTCAGTAACACCAACATTTTGGACATATTAACCAATACCCAGAACTTTAACGTCGCCGCGGTATTCGACGTGTTGACATCATTTCCTGAAACAGGACGTCAGGGAATAACATAGCAAGTGGCTTCTCCTGCTTTTTATATAGCCAGTAGCATTTGGCTTACTTCACAGCCCGTGCTAAGCCGTAGTTGACGGTTAGTACTAGAGGTGGACCGATAGTGGATTTTACCGATAACGAAGTTGGGCAGTACCTGCTGATAACCGATTAAAACGAGACACTGCAGGTGAAGAGGTGAAAATTTTCAATGTGAAGATATTATCATGAAACTTTACCAATAAATTATACACTATTTTTTTGCATTACAAGTTTTCTGGGGGAAAAAAACAACATGTTTAGATATAATAATGAGTCTTTATTAGTCACGTATACGTTACAGTATAGTGAAATTCTTTTCTTTGCATATCCCAGCTTGTTAGGAGGTTGGGGTCAGAGCAGAGGAGGTTGGGGTCAGCCATGATACAGCGCCCCTGGAGCAGAGAGGGTTAAGGGCCTTGCTCAAGGGCCCAACAGTGGCAGCTTGGCAGTGCTGGGGCTTGAACCCCCGACCTTCCAATTAATAACCCAGAGCCTTAACCACCAAGCCACCACTGCACCCAAGTGCAAATAAGATACTCTCTCATTAAATGTGTGCTTATTTACATACATTTAAAAACCAAAACTCTAGGTATTTGAAAACAGATTTAGAGTCTTTGTTTCATTTTAACAACACGAGTTAAAAGTTTTGACAGAACAGATTTTGGATCTCTCTCTCTTTTTTTCTCTTCATTTATAAAATTTCAAAATACTACACACATGTATTAAAACTTGATTTTCACCATGTTTTTAGTACAAAATGGTGTGTAAAATCAGACAAACATTGTGTGAACAAATCCTTCTGTATGAATCTTCAGAATATAACTCAGAATGAACATGGAAAGTATGGTTTATGTAAATTCTACACAAATTGAGATTTGGACTTTTTTGTGTGAATTATATTATAGACAGAAATATTCCTATCATTATTCATCGTGACGTTTGTGTTCTCGTTTTGGCGAAGTGTCTTTTTACATGTACTTTCCTTACTTATTCGAGCGATGGATTGCTGCTTACATCCGTTTTTTAATGCTTTTGCACTGAATTTCTGCGTTTCCCCAGCTCTTTTTTCTGTACTGATATCTCTGTTGTAAGCTGGCAGAGTACATCACGTGACACATGTCGGCGAATCACATTGCCAGACATGAACTTTCCTTAGCCAATGAAATTCCGTCTCCTGGTTTAGATCAACCTGTAGTTTCTCACTGGCTACGTTTACACACAACCAAATAATCCGATAGTAATACGATTGAAAGCTCAATCGGACTGAAAAGCCTGCATGTAAACATCATTATCGATCCGATCGAGCTCTATCCGAATGAAATTTCGATTGGATCAGAAGGGGTGGTTTATTCCTTTTCTGATCCGATCGAGAGAAAAAAAGATGACCATGTAAACGCCTGAATCCTATTATTTTCTCAATCCGATTCAAAAATACCTTGTGCACATGTGCAGTACAACGATGCGCTTGTTCACGTCTTATGTCTTAAATATGCTGTCCGGTGGAAAGAACTGGTCGATGGAGGAGACAAAATATTTGTTGAACATACTAAAAGATAAAAAGATTGTCGAGGGACTGGACGGAAGAAAAGTTCATAATAACGATCTCTTCAAAGACATGTTTGAGAATTCAGACGGTCAGTAGAACAAATTAAAGTGAGTAAGATTTGGGGAAAAAACGTTGCTGACATGTTTGTCAACGAAGCAAAACAAATCCTATTAGGTCATTTGGTGTCACGTCCATGGCTTTCTTTCTCCGCTATCGTAGGGTTGGCATGATGACAACCGCTGTACGTGTGCGCAGAAGCTTTGTTCGGAATACATATAATGCACATATAAACGAATATTTGAATCGGACTGCAATGTTTAGGATACATATAAACAGATCTGCACTCGGATTGAATTCAGTAGGATTGTAAACATAGCCACTGTTGGGGAGCGCTAGAAAGGAAAGGACCATGTTTAGACCGGTCATCATGACGCTAGAGGAAATGAGCTTTCCAATGATACCAAATACTAGCTGTTTCCCCAGAGAGATCGCGGAGATATATCTGGCTGAAAAGTGATAACTTATGACAAAGTTCAGGTGAAACCGACAGACGTAAGAACACCAAATGCCTAAAAATAAACATTTTAATGTGAACTCTGTCACACTAAAGTTGTTAACACTGATGGTATAAGTGTTAAGAAAGACATGTTATAGAGGCAAAGTATACCAAAAACTGAAAACTGACCACTATGCACAAAAATGCCTCTTTTGTCTGCAGTGTCTCGCCTTAACCAACCAATAGTTTTTATAACGAATGAAAACATAATTTAAATTTAAATAATTTAAATACTGCTGAGCTTTAATACAAAAAACAGTTTCATACCATGAAAATAAAAAAATATATAAATATTAATTATATTAACCATTAATATATATTTAAGGAAATAAGATATACAGCCAAACTGAACCGAAAAGTAACACTCCAAATAACAAAATTTCTGGGTTTTTATTTCACCTCTCGAGGCCGCTCTAATCCTGTATAATGACAGCGAACCCTTCTCAGCCGCTCCGCAACTGGAAAAAGCTATCGTGTGGATTTTTGCCAATAACTGATAGTTCCAGCAATCGGTTATCTGTGCTGATTAATCTGCAAAAATCATTCGGTCGACCTCTAGTCAGTACCACGGACGCGATCCCACCGGTCACAAAGCCGTGAGCTGACACAAATACTTCCTTCTTCAAATTGAATGAATTCGAGCCAACTTAGAGTTGGAAAACTAAATAGCAAACATCCTAAGACACATTTACGACCCATGCTTGCTGATATGATTTCTCTCGCACAACATTATTATTTTATTTTACAATTTTTAATAAATGTTGTGGGCGGGACTATTCAGATTCTAGACAGCATTTGATTGGACAGAAGATCTGATGAGGCACTGAAGTGCAGAATGATGTCATCAAAACTGTTGATCTGTATCGATGGTAGAGAGAGGCTGTACATTTTTAACAAACATATCTTCTAAATGCAAATTTTGTCATTGTTTTGGAGTGCACAAGCTTATACACAACCTTAAGGTGAACACGTTCATACTAAAAGCCACAAAACTTCCATTTTGATTTCCCCATCCACCACGGTTTAATAACTGTTCATCGGTTCTTTACTTCTCTCTTGGGATCCCTGCTTCTCTGTCCAAGAGAGATTTCTCCAACAAAACCAAAACAGTCCTGTGTATAATGCAGTGTCTGTTCATTTGGAGCATGTCTGTATTCTCAACAGAAGTCACATTGGACCTTGGCAGTGTTGAGCTGTAAACAGCTAACAATACGAACTTTATCATGGACTGCAGGAACGCATGAAAAGGGCACAGAGAACACACTGATTCAGCTCTGGATTTGCCCACAACTTTTCTCCACAATGAACATGGTTTAAAGTAAGAAGGGGTTTGATTGAGTCCCACCAATTTAAAGCAAAATTATTTATTAGCCGTTGTTGGAGTCAAAGTAAGCCAGAAAAGCACCCTAGTGAACCATACTCTCTTCTACCTCAAAAACACAATTTAAAATAACAAATCTGCAAAAGGGTGGACATTCTACCTATGCAACAACTCTCCTTAACTTTATATTTATATATTTTATCATTGGTAGTATCCTAACTGAAACTAGCATTGTGCAGTTATAACTTCATGCTGAACTACTACCTTAGCTGGAGAAGTCTCCCAAGTTTCCGGGTGCTAATATTTCAGCTCTTCGCCTAGCAACACAGCAACAAAGTTCAACTAAAATATTCACAGATTAACACTAAAAGGTTATCAGGCGTTAATGTATAAAAAGGTGCTACAATAAAATGAGCTGCCCTGGTTAGTACTCGGTAACAGCTAGCAAGAGGAAGTTTTATATTTAACGCTGAAAAGAAAAGCTTAGCTGATGTTAGCAGCACTCAGTAACTGAACTGCTATTCAGCTTAATTTAGCTACTGAATGATTTATAAAGACTAACATGATATCGCACGCATATCCTGCTCCAGATCTGGTTCAAGTGCTAGCTAGTTATGTTAGAGTGGAGAAACATCTTCCTACGCCAGCTGTGCTAACTCAGAGCTGCGCAGATAACACACAGCCAGCCTGCTGGATTTCTACTGGCACACCCAAACTATTATAGCAAGCGACACGGTGCTCTCCTGACCTCTTTCCGATCCTGCAGACACTCCAGCACGGCCAGGTTGTTGTTCCATGAATGTTTGGAGCACAGTCTGGTCACGTCCTCGCGGCAGGCCTCCTCTTCAGCCAGCTTCCAGCCGGTGGAGCTGCGGCGGGACTGAGAGGCCGCTGCTCCAGCCTTCGGCTCGGTCAGAGCACCTCCGGCATTTTTACCATCGTTGGCATTATCTCCGGCATTTACATCAGCGTGAATGCTCTGTGATTTCGGTCCCTGGCTAGAGCGTATGCACGCAGGGATGGCTAGAAGCAATAAAACAAGCTGCACACGTCTACACGCCGCCATCTTCGGTAATCCACCTACGCGTAAACTAGCCTACGGCAGCCGGACGCGAATGATTTGTGTGTAGAGATGAGCGATCCGGAAAAGAGTCGGTTCACTTTGAACGCCGGTCTCGAGGGAGTCAAGTGAATCGACTCCTGAGCACAAATGAACCTAAAAGGGCTGTTCCCACCGGGACGTTTTTCATTTCAGCTACACACGAACTGTTCCACGTCGCGGTGTTTACATTGTCTACATCACCTTGTAACCTCGTAAACGCCAGTTTTAATCATTTTCTCCGAGTATTCACCATTGTTTAGTCCAGTTTTTTTTAAAAAAACGTTTTGCAGGGACCACACAATATATCCAAAAGAATAACAAACCCACGAACCTTCTTAGGATAGCAGCACAGATGTAAGATATTTTATCAACACGTATACCATCCCTGCTTAAAAAAAAACCCCAAGAGAAACCATCACATAAATTCTAACGGTTTCCACTACAAATACCAATACAAACCATCAGCTAACCATTAACATTTTTGTTCCTTAATGGTATCCACTAGAGATAATATACCACCAACAGAATTCAACAAATTACCAGTGAAGAGCGATAGGGACCATTACCATTCCCTTTAAAGCCATTACAATTCCCATTAAAGCCACAAATTCTATGAGGGAGTCTATTTTTTTTTTAATAACAGATCTGAAACATTTTGTACACCAAAAGAACATCCATAGTTTTCATTACAGTAATTAGATTCAAGTGCACCTTTATTATTATTATTATTATTATTATTATTATTATTATTATTATTATTATACTTTAAATAGAATCCATACTATTCAACTGACCAATCCTACAGAAGCCCTATACCGCAAGTTAGGAAAAAACATTCAAGTACTGTATCACTATTCCAAATGAATAACTCATTATTTAAAAACATTATGTCTTTATTTCAACATGTAATTAAATTATCTTGCCACATCACCATACATTTAATGATGGTAACTCACTTATAAGCGTTCAGGTATGTCAAAATGACCCATATGACCACCATATTTATCCATTTAAGTGTTAAGAGTTAAAATAGTATCTCGTTATTCCCACATATCTCATTATTTCGAGTTAAGTCATTATTGACACTTAATTATTTAGAGTTAGTAAGACGTGCTGAAATCAGGAGTTATTAAGTCACAACGAAATTGTGAATGAAAATAATCCAATTTGTTTCACAATTTACGGTTCATAACTTTCCTACCACCTAAAAATCAAGGATTCCTTGGGGTATCCGGACGTATCTTATATAAATAAAATATTTTATATAAATAAAATATTTTATATAAATAAAATATTTTATATAAATAAAATATTTTATATAAATAAAATATTATATATAAATAAAATATTATATATAAACATACCCACAACCCTGTTTTTATCTTCCCATTACAATATTTCTGGACGTCGCAATGAGAGATGGATCAAACGAATCAAAACTTCCAGAAATCGACTCATTTCAGCGGTTCTGTATGAAAGAGTCGAAACAGTATAGTGAATCGTGATTCCCATAATTAGTGTGTTAGCTGCGTCGTGAGTGAGCTGGAGCACAAAGAGGCCACGTAGACGGCATCACCACTCACCTTCTCTACACCAAGTCAAATCACATTCAGATATTAGAAATAACGTTTCAGTGCACATCATCCCTATTAGAAAAAAAGACGAGCCATTTCAATGGAAAAACAAGCTCTCATTCCTGAAACCTTTTCCCACCTCTTACTATACATACTGTGTATAAGTAGATTAAAAGTGTGTGGTTAAAATGTATTTGACTGGAAAATGCAAAATACACAATACTCATTGTTTTTACTGGATTGAGGAATGCCATAAGAGATTAAATGTCAATCACAATAAAGTGTTACATGTACATTTATTAAGAAGTACAATCACAGAACAGTACAAAAAAAAGCATTTACATATATACATTTTCCACCACACAAACACAGGGAAAATGCAAAGGCGCGTTGTTGCGTTCTTAAACAATAATGTATCACGCCGAAACTGGACCAGTTGGACGAGTGTATGTAGAAAATAGGATAATGAAGAGAATTTAAAAACCAGCTGAAAGATACTAAATGTATTTCTTTAAGTGTAACAAACCATATAAATGTCTACATATGCTTTTTATTTTAGTTTTTTTCTTTAACCGTTGCAAAATTGTAGTGGGAAATCTATGGAAAAT
The DNA here is from genome assembly GCF_023375685.1 of Ictalurus furcatus. Taxonomy (NCBI): domain Eukaryota; kingdom Metazoa; phylum Chordata; class Actinopteri; order Siluriformes; family Ictaluridae; genus Ictalurus; species Ictalurus furcatus. The sequence goes on along the minus strand of NC_071268.1, from coordinate 20,194,976 downwards.
ATTGCAATGCGCATCGTAATTTGTAGGTATGTAAACTGAACAGTCACATGCCCTGCTTTTATAATCCCTTTAACACAATAAAAAATATGCTTTAAAAATATTTCACTTGATTTCAATATAACATCATGTCAAGAGTAAAACAGACCACATCTTCACAGGATCCAACAACAACCAAAGGAGCTACTATCAGAAACTCACTCTTTCTGAACCACTCTGCTCCCATTTATAGATCTTAATCATCTTCTCAGTTAGAGAAGCCAAGTAATGTTCCTGGTTCGTCTCAAAAGGGCAGATGTCCATGACTGGAATGTCTGCAGGAAGTTTCTGAAGCAAGGCTCCACTACTAGCATCCCACACCTAAAGTTAAAAAAAACAAAATAAAAAACAACCATATGGTGTGCATTAGCATTCTGTACTAATAATACTCCATATTAAACACAGTCAAATTGAACACACTTTCACCCACCATGGTAGAATTCGAGCCCTCATCTCCTGCACAAACCAGAGTGGAGTCGGTAGCAGGACTCTTGAACACGGCGTTCTTCGTGAGCAACTTGGAAGACGAGCCAGCAGTGAAGATCTGGACAGGAGAACAGGAGCAGACAGGAGCCTGGGCAGAGTCCTGCTGAGGGCTTCGATTAAGCTCCATCAGAACACAACGCAAAGATGGGTTGGTACGACCTGGAAGTCAACAGCAGGTTAACAGTCTTGCTTTCTGTAGTTTAGTGTTTCCTAACTCTAGTCCTGAAACACTCCTACATGACAAGTCTGATTATTCCTACATTGTTAAATAGCTGTTAATTGCGTTAATAGCTATCTGCTGCTTGTGTGTTCAGCAGGGAGAATAGCAGAATGTCCAGTCAAGTGGACACTCCAAGATAAAGCCTGGTAAACCTTCATATCAAGGTTTCTTCCTTGCCACAGTTGATGCTCGCCTGCTCTTAGGGATCTGAAGATAACTCCATGTTTAGGGCCCCCTGGTGGTTCACAATGTTTCTGAAGATATATTTCATATACTGTCATTATTACTATACTCACATAATACACACTAATTATATATATATATATATATATATATATATATATATATATATATATATATATATATATATATATATATATAGACACACACACACACACATTACCAAACATTTGCACCAAGCAGTACTTTAGAACTTCCAATTTGCAAGACTGCATACAATTAGATCAGTAAAAGAGGACTTCACATACATCCTAGGTTAGGCAGATCATTAAATCTGATATGCACACATTTGACATTAGACCTTTCCTTGAATACAGTATCCAGTGCATGTAACTTGTACTAATTCATAAAGAATTACTTTTTTTTTTTTTTTTTTAAATCGAAGGTTTATGGTCCAAGAACACATAATATTTGCACATTAGACATTTTATGATGAAGTACTGTGAAAGAAATGTGCGTTTACCATTTTCTCAGTTTCATGCTGATTCACTTAAAAGCCAATAAACCATTTAAGGCCTTTATGACTTCTGGAATAATAAAATCATTTCAACGAGTTATTTATTTAGTAACAGCTGCCTATAAAATCTGAAAATATATTAAAATGCAGTTGTTTAATTTAGTTTTCTTGTCTTTTGGACATGACATTTGATAGTGTGCAAAACAGGCCACAAACTGTGTTCTTAGGATTCTTACAGCTAGAAATGAACAACTGCAATCATTATTTGTTTAAATAAACCCATGTTCCAAGGTCCGTTAGTAACAGTTGATCTTTAAAAGGCTCACCTGGTCTGTAAGTGACCAGACAATGTCTGCTCTCAGGTTCCACCTGAATGTCTGTACAGCCTCCAGACTCTAAAGGCAGAATGTGCTGTCGATACGTGGTTCCATCCACCTGCTCCCAAAAACATCCTCCCTCAAGGGAGCCAGCAATGAGGCCACCACAGGGGAACAAGCTGGAGGCAGCACGGGGGAGGTAGGACAGGGATACAACTGGACAACTGTGCATAGAACAACCAGAAATGATATCTTAAAAGGTATGAAGTGTGGAAAATCTCGTCATTGTAGTCCAAGATGCATCAAACGAAAGAGTCCCATAATGTGGCATAAAACACAAAGCAAAACTGGCTTCTGTATGTTGCAAGGACACAAAACTGAAATTATAATAACCATTACCACCACCACCATTGACAATAGACCAAAATTAAAAACCTAACAATTCTTGCTTTGAGACACAGTACAATATGAGCACTTAAGGACACAAGTAAAGCAAAGCATGTGTTATCTACTAAAATTAATTGGGAAGTATTTTTTCGGTAGATGGATGCATGACAGAAATGGACAGCATAAATGAGGCCCTATGAGTAATTTTAGAAATGTACAAAATAAAAAATAAAATCTACTTTAAAAATCCCCTGCATTTTAATTTTTTAAAAAGGGTATCCAAAATGTTCAGCACACAACCAAAACATTTTGGAGGTTTTAGAGGTTTTTTTCCCTTTACAAAAGATTCTTAATGGTTACATGCACAAAAGAAAGACATCAGTGAGAATGAAACAGCCTTGTCTTAAAACACCACATCTACATGTTTATTTGCAAGATCTGGTCAAATGGCATCCGTGTCCCAGGAATGACTAAGCATACTCAGAATACTTGTTACAACGATTTGTAAACGTCCAGAAGCAGACGACTTGTTACAGCAGTTCTACGTACCTGGAACGAAGAGGTGCGAGCTCCTGCACGTGAGTGCTCGTGTCCCGTGTGTCGTACACCCGCACTGAACCGTTGCTCAGCCCAGCATAAATGTAGTTGTTGTTGTCATGGCACCAACAGCAGCTCCACACAGGTTTCCCAGCGTTGTAGGCCTGTACCACAGTGTTGGTAAACAAGCTGTGGAGAAATACACTACTGGTTAAAAGTTTAGAAACACTCATTCTTTATTTTTATTTGTTTCCACATTTTATAATAATAAAGTCATCAAAACTCTGGAGTAACACAAATGGAACTATGGGAATTATGTTGTGATCAAAAATCCAAAATAAATCAAAATAATTTAGTATTTTAGCATCTTCAAAATAAACACCCTTTTTGACTAGAATTTCCAGAAGTGTATTCTTGGCATTTTCTCAACCGATTTCTTGAGAAATTTCCCTGAGATGCTTTTTAAACAGTATTAAAGGAGTTCCCATCTATGCTGGACACTTATCGGCTGTCTTTTGGAATATTTTGCTCCGAATCCTCCGTTTAAAAATATATTTTTTTGTAAATAAAATGTTAGATTTCTAATGAAAGAAATTTCACCGATTTCAAACAATTATTCATATACCTTCAGATCAAATGGTTTAAGATCAAGAGACACATTTCAGTCGGGTGTCCACAAACATTTGACCGGTATTGTACATGACCGCTTCAAAAGACTAGATCGTAGTAATTACACAGCATTTATAAGTTATTGACGAGAACACTTCACGTTATTGGGTGACATATACTTGTTCACTGCCTATGGGCGATACATACTGTATTAGAACACCAAATACATTCGTCATTCTCCAAATATATTTGGTCAATGAACATGTGTGTTTTCCTAATCGTAGGGTCATGTTGCTGCAGTCACTCAATTAACCGTAACCAGACAGCCCTAAAATAACTAGATTATTAATGACTGCTCTGAGACACAGTGCATGCAAGTAAATTACAGCTGCTGTACTGCTTGAATCTGGAGCAATTATATGGCGCATGGGAATAAGGAAATGAGTCTCGTACCTGGTGAGCTTGATAGTATTATCGAAGGCAGCTGAAAGCAGTAGGCCATCTTGCTGTCTGTTGAAGGCAAGGCCTCTGATCTGTTTAATGTGTATGGGAACGTAATGACTGGCTTTGAGATTCACAGTGCTGATTTTTTTCACCCCAAAGCCTGAGACACAGCAGGAGACATCCAGTGAAGCTAAGGTCAACTTGTGTCTGAATACTTATGACAACATATAAAAATAAATAAATAAAGAATTAAACAAACAAATAAAGATTCCTGCATATACACACCAGGGACCAAAGAGGCATGAGGAGAAGGTTGAGAAGCCAACAGGCAACTGAGGGGCTCACAGTAAGACAGCACACGACACCCACCAGCCTGAGAAACAAGGACGGCCTTGGAGAAAACATAATTTCCCCTGCTTGAAGATTCATGTCTCTGAGACAGAGCAGAGGTCTGAGACTGATTCGAGCTGGAGGGCGTCTGTGCCATTAACCTCCTCAGCTCCTGCACAGAATGACAGAGAGAGAGAGAGGAAAAAAAAAACCCCCAAAACAAACAAACCACTCTTAGAGAACGTAGTCTGACGGTATAACAGTGCTATGTTTAAATACACCTGATGACCTTCATTAAAACAACTCAATTTCAGCAGCTAAAATGGCACATTCTGTTTGTTACAGTTTATTTGTAAGTGAAACGTAGAAAAAAAAAGAAATAGACAATGCTCAATACTCAGAATGAGAAGTGTCATGTGATGAGGTGCAAAGGCTTAAACATGAACAGGGAGATGTGAATGAACAGAAGCGTGAGCAGATCTCATACCTGAACCTCTCGGCGGAGTTTCCCACACTCCTCTGTTACAACCTGCAACCGGAGACGACACTGAGCAGATTCCAGCTCCGCCTTCCTCCGCAAACTCTGCTCCTGCTCCAAAGACCTGCACATGTGCACACACACAGTGTGTTTACATGGACAACAATAATCCACTATTAACCCGATTAAGACAATACTGTGATTAAGAAACTACCATGTAAATAGCAATTTTTAATTACCTTAATCTGATTAAGATCATACTCGTAGTAAACATTAATCGAATTAAGACATGTGGAGTATTCCTGTTTTAGCCGCATTATTGACGTGTATTACAGACATGTAAACACCCTAATCACATTATTAAAGTCGTGTGAGAGTTTTCACCGCATTTTGCAACAGGACACAATCACACACGGCAGTGCATTTTACGGCGAACAAGAGAGTTCAGCTGCGTCCCAAACCGCACACTTGCCTACTATAGGCCTGTAGTGGGGAAAAATACACGCATCTCGGTTACTATATAGACGGTAAGTACACGGTTCGGGACGCAGCCCACGGCTTCAAGCTGTTGTCTATTTGCACGTACAGCATGACAAATAATTAACTGCACTTAAATCCTTCGGAAAATTTTTTTTAATAAAAACACCCAAAACTGTATACGGTACCATAACGGAGACGAACTGTATGTTAATACGTGAAATTCTGGAGGGACGTCGGACGGCGTGGCGCGGTGACGGAATGACGTGTGCCGTTAATCTAATTATGTTCTATAACATGTAAAACGGGTACATGAAAGGAGTATTCTAAAAGCGACTCATGTAAACACCTTAAATCACATTATTATCTTACTCAGAGTAAGGTCAATAATTAGATTACTGCTGTCCATGTAAACGTAGTCATAGACACACCTCTCAGTAATTTGATTAAAAGGAAAAAGGTCAAACAAGGGTACAATTTATAATTCCAAATGACTATACCTCTTTAAATTCTCCTGTTCCGTGTTATCCACTGCCCTCAGTTTGTGTGCATATAACAAGACTATATCAGCCCGCTTGGCCTTCTTATTGCACTGAAGAAAAATAGAGCAAAAAGGTTTAAAATCTACAGCTATACATTTTTGTGGGTGTTTTGAAACAATCATAACATACATCATAAATAGCAGAAGATCACTTGTGAATACGAATAAAAGGTATAGCTAAATACAGGGTGCCCCAAAAGTCATCTCACACTGGGCATATTAACACTTTTTAAGCAAAATGCCTTCCAAATGTTTATTTAATTTTTCATAATTTGTATATGGAGACTTTTGGGACACACTGTATCCCACAGTGCATGGTGACCACTTTACCCTCTGTTCTGGTCTTTAATTTGAGAGACACAGACCTGGGGGCATTTGGCTCCTTGGCCCTTCAGCCAGCGGTCAATACAGGTGAAGCCGAACAAGTGGCCACATCTCAACGTGGCGAGACGGTGTTCACCGGATGTGGTCCAAGGTTCGAAACATATCGAGCAGGTCTCGCCCTCTCCTTCATTCTCAGTCACAGCAGCTGAGACAGAAGCTCCTTTAGAGGCCTCTGTGGGTGCTGAATCAGCCTACGTAAGGAAACACAATGAGAGATCAACACAAAGCAAATTTCAAAATGTGTAGGTCTTTGCACACTTCTTACAACTTACCCTGTTATCAGACTGAACTAGAGGTTCGGCCCCGTCAGCTTCAGCAGAAACGGTAGGCTCTGTGTCAACGACAAACGTTTTCTGTTTTAAATGTACGGACTAAACAAAACTATTTAACAAAAACCAAAGCAAGGCAATGCCACATCTTTTAACAAGTAATGCAAATCTACACTTATATGAGCACAACCAGGGCTTCTATAGGCTCAACTGAACTTTTTCATTTTGCAAATCAATCATACAGTAGCCCAACTCTCTCAGTTTCCTCTTCAGACTCTCCTTCACACCGTCAACCAAACATGTTCCCGCCCTATTTCGCAACCATTAGAAATGCTACTTCTATTTTTATTTTTCAAAAATGAACTACCGGTGGAATTATCTAAGTCCAGTGGATGTAACGAGATGTAAATAAGCCTATGCAAAACATCTGTAGGCACAGTCAGGGAGTTGTCGACGTTGGCTGAAACTAGTTGCTTTGATCTGAGCTCAAAACGTAAACAAATACAACCACGCTATGCTCCAAAAACTCCCAAACACTAGTTCTAGTTTCTGAATTGAAAGGTAATCAGAGACTCCTCTACTTCTAATTTTTTAATGTTAAACAAAAATAATATGATAGTTTATCTCCCATTTAGAGAGCCTAGTGCTGCCACAATGACCAAGCAATGACTGGAATCTGAGGACATGATCAAATATTGCAAAAACTAATGCCTGCATGACAATGGGAGCATATCAGAGATGCAGATGAAGGTCTACCTGTTGCATTGGACTGCTGAAGAGGAGGGGAGACCAAAGAAGCAGGCTGGCTGGTGTTCAGTATAGCTGCAACATCTATGGCAGGTACTGGAGCCGAGGTCTCTCTGTTCTGTCTCTCCTCCTCAGAGTCGCTCACCTCTTCTGTGCTACCCGAGAGAGACTCTGTGTCACTTCCTGCCGACACCCGAAGCAGAAAGTCTAAAGGGCCTCTGTTCAAATGTGTAGTCTGTGTTGAGTACTGGAACCGCAAACCTGCTCTGTAAGTAGAGATTCAGGGTACAATGAAAATAACACACTGGCCGAGAATTACCTAGCATTGTACCACACGTTAAGCAACAAAAAAAAAAAAGAATTGTTAAAATGGCTCAAATATAAATATCCCAATCAAAAGGAGCCTAAGGACTGAGTTCTACTTCTGCATCTGGGAATCTGGCAACACACGAGTGCACAGAGACGTTCACATTGGTGTCGGTCAACATACTACACAAGTATAGTGAACATGTGCATTAATAGGGTAGAGTTACATGCATCAAACCAAAATGTACAGAAAACAAAAACCATAGATTAATGTCTCACTTTTCTGTAAGGAGAATGGATAGAGGATAGTAACGGACATGAAAGAACAATTTAGTTATGCTGTACATTCCTGGTTATTTCTAGCAATTTTATGCTGAAATGTGCGTCATTGATTTTATTCTAGCACACCCTTGGATCGTCTCCCGAGGTTTTCTATATCTCCTGCCAGACAGTCATTTCACTGTTTAGTAATGCTTGAAAATGGGCCATAAAAATCCTTATAATGTCATACAGTTTCTGCCAACCAATTCTAAACCTGCTTCATTTTACATTTAGGGTGAAGGATTTGCACGTTTCGGTGAATTGTTATTCTGGACTCATTCCAGCCCCAACGATAGCCACTAGGGACGGGCGATATCGTATGGTTCGCGATAAACCTGTAGAAATTCTCCCCACAATAAGAATTAGTCTTCCTGTGATAACGATAAAGCCTAGTTGATGATGTATTTCTGTGTGAGACGGTCTGCGACCCATACGCAGCTCACGTGCAGAGAGAAAACAAGTACGGCGGAAGGCGGACGTGAAGCTGAGGAGGAGTTTATCGCTAAACGAGAAGCTGCCTCTACAATCTGGAACTGGTTTGCTTACAGAAAATCAGTTCTACTTTTAGATCAGTGTTTGTGTTTCTGAGGCTCTCAAGATCACAGCTATCACATGTAGCTAAAAACAGTGGTGAATCGTTCTATATTTATATCATCACTGATATCGTTATCGCAATAAATACCAGAAAATATTGTTATATAGTTTTAAGTCCATATTGCCCATGCCTAACAACTACTATACTTCCCTGCTCAACTAGGCATTGTGTGTTTAATGCACAGCACTGCTCACACTGCATGTATTTTGGAAGCTGCACACCAGCTCCTCTGGGAACTGTGCTCATCCATGAATCCCATTCTCTAAGTCTCAGCACAATTGTGTGACTGTATGAGATTCTCTGCACACCTAGCCCTCCTTCTCCTGACAAACTGAGTTGTCGCGAGCCGTGGCCTGTTAGTAGGAGCCATGCTTCCTCCTTCAGGTCTCCTGTCTGCCTCTTCATCCTCTTCCACATCTGAGCTGCTGCCAGAGTCAGGGATGATGATGGGGACCTCCAGACCAACAGAGTCAGCTGGCCCTACTGGTCTGAACTGCACTTCCACCTCCATGTCTTCCATCTAGACAACACATTGACAACCAAATTAGACAGAAAAACAGACAGCCAGGAAAAGGGTACCGCATATAGAGCTTGTTGTGCCATATATTTATTTATGAGTCAATATGACTGTAGGAATTTAAACGAATAGGACAAGCCTTCAAAATGGTAGCATGCCAACTTAGCCAGCTAAACAAACGTGCTAACTTGAACAGCTAACGTGCAATTATCTGAACTGTCACAGCTTCAGTTCGGTTTCATGAAATGCATGAATTCCAAATATAACTAAAAGGACATGAAGTGAACCGTGCCGGGCTTCCAAGCGGTATCGGACATAAGGAGGAACCATTTTGAAATAACGTTAGTTAGCCATTTAGCCTTAACTAGCTTAGCTAATTCACGACACTAGAGTAACTCAGTCGAGTAAATTAGCTAGATAGAAATGAGTGGCAGATACATTAGATTAATTTAGCCTTTTTATTATTATTATTATTATTATTATTATTATTATTATTATGTTATCATTAGTGTAACAACAGTTTAGTAGCAAGCCGAGCCGTGACCAAACAACTGGACAGCTAGCTTGCTAGCAACGTATAAAGAACTACTAGTTAAATAAAAACATAACGCGCTAAGTAGCAGAGTCTTAGCTTGAACAGAAAGGTTGTGTCGTCTGTTTACATGTCTTTCTGATATGTGATTGTTCATTAATAACAAATAACACATTCTTCTGGCTGTGTAAACACAGATCCGGCTAAACTAGCAGAGCTTAAGTTAGCAAAGATATTACAAAAACACTACCTTATAGCTCGCTTTTAACACTCGTTCCACGTTAATCAACCATCATCCATGAGCTGATCGACATGGGCTTTAGGGTAACTGGACTACTAGTTGTACAGACTGGTTCTCAAAATAAAAAATGTATAAAACCAGGTCGCTTTCAATTCCACCAGCTGTGACGGCTTTACTAACATCCAAAGCCCGCGCCAAGCTGTAGGTCCGCCTTTCTCTACTCACGTGTAATCGGGCCGCAGTCCAACACGATTCGTTTAACACTGGAATAAAGTTGGTGTGACGTTGAACGTTCGATATTCGCAGATATGCGGAAATTAAGGGACCATCTCTAAAGTTACATACGACATTGTTATACACGATTCTAACTTCAATAGCATTTGAAGGGAATGAATTACAGTCATATAACCAACTGTAAAGTGTCCATGTAGGTGTCAGGTATGACGCACACCTTTTAGATTTTTGATATTTAATAAAATAAACTATTAAATCATATATTTAAAAACATTTCATATCATAAAATCATATATTTCACTACCGAATGGGCCCATACACAAAATATGCCACAATTTAAAGCTCAATAGCATTTGAAGGGAATGATGTACAGTCACAAAACCAACTGAAAGTGTTTGACTAGGTGTCAGGTATGACGCACACCTTTTAGATGTTTGATATTTAACCCTACAATGCATGAACCAAAAAAACCTTCACCAATGCATAAAGGGGGTCAAAATGACCTGTACTGGATTGAATGGTTTTCTTCAAAAAATAAATGTCCTATTAATGAAATTATATATATATACATATATATATATATATATATATATATATATATATATATATATATATATATATATATACACACACACACACACACACACATACACACACACATATATATATATATATATATATATATATATATATATATATATATATATTATTATTATTATTTTTAAGAATTGATAGTGTGTGTGTGGTTGTCTGTGAGTGGGAAAGAGAAAATCGTGTATTTATTTATTTTTCACACCAAATTGTTGAGGCCCTCCGGGCGCCCCCTGGCGGCCCCCACTTTGAAAACCACTGGCTTAGACTTCATTACCATGTCATATTAAATCAATTAATGTAGAGTATATTTCAATGCAAAGCATTTTTTATTCAATAACTTGCATAAAAATATACACAATCCTTTTAGTGTCATAATGTTTAGTTCTAACAGTCATTGTGATATTTTTTCATTACATTTACATTTTTGTTTTCACCTATGGTCTGCACTTATATAGGGCTTTTTTTTTAACCTTAGCAGTTCTACAAAGCGCTTTACACTGTTCACCTACTCATTCACCCATTCACACACACACACCAATGCAAGGAGCTAGCTTACCATTGGGAGCAACTTGGGGTTCAGTGTCTTGCCCAATGGAGACAATGAACCGCCAACCCTACGATTATTGGACAAACTGCTCTACCACCTGAGCCACAGCCTTATCTTACACCATTTTAAAATGATCTAGAATTACAAATCCCTAGCACAGATGTCCAGCAAAAAAGCATTTTGCCCAGAGAGCCAAAAGTTAACCAGGGGACAGCTTGTCTGTGATGTAGCATTAGAAGCAGTAATTCAGAAACTGTTTCTTTTCTACCAGCACCTCACAACTGGCAAAGAAGGTCTACCAGCATGACCAGCTCAGTCTGCGTTCTGAGAGCTAGGTTTATTTATTTATTTATTTAATTTCCCACCTTCCTCTCACAACATTATCATGGTGTATGCCATGTGGTGCAGACAGAAGTGCAAACGTTCACTGTAGAAATGTCCATTAGAGTCAAGAAGGGCAGCTGCATACATCTTGAGAACACTCATGGCAAGAGAATCTGGATGTCTGTCATTGGCCAAGCACAATGAAATTTGGTGTGTGCTCCCAGTAGTACAGAACAAAGTTATAAAATTCACATAAATAACAAAAAAAGGCATATTGAGACAAACATAAATTTGCAGATACAGTGGTACAACAGATTATTAAAAAGTATTTATTGACAGTTGGAAGTGCAATAGTGCAGTACAATAAATCAGTAGAAATAGCAGCACAGTGAGATTTGATGGTGGTTTAGTTCCAACATGCCAATCAGAGGGAAATTACCATTTTTCTGAAAGAGGAAGTATATTGAGTAGAACCCTTTGTTCTGAACATTGGATCCTACTTTTTCCAATGAAAAAAACCTGATATGATCTGATATTGAGCACCCCCTCCAAAAAAATTTAAATAATTGGGAAAACTTATGGTTCACAGGACCATTTAGTGGTGAGATGGATGCTGTTATGGACCTGTTCCACAGGGCCTGAGCAACAGATTTCCCCTTTAGTCTTTCTTTTCTCTTTGAGCAATTCATGAATAAATTCCATTGATTATATAACTCATAGTTAAAATTGAATGAGTGAATTTTAAGGTAAAAAAAAAAATCAGTAAGCATCTTAATTTTCTTAATTTAAGATGTAAATATTGAGTCTTTGCTAGAATAAGCAGGGCCTGGTGCAGTTCACTTTATGCCCAGTAGATGGCCACATTATAAAGGATTTGTAAATGAGTAAGCAGTTGTGTGTTGCTGTTTGGTAGACATGATGGCATTTTGATTTTGAAATTCAAAAACTCTTGCAGAATATTTTTATCACGATTCTAAAGGAAACCGAAAATTCTTAAGAACATAATCTTTATTAACATAATTTGTTTCACATTTACACATTTATTTAGTTCAACATTTCTTGCAATTACTTTTTCTACTTATCAAGAGGCAGACAAAACGAGCAATAGAAATATTTTTGGTCTGTGTACAGTATGAAAATAGCACCACTACCATCGCACTAGAAATAAAAGCGAACATGGAACATTGTTTATCAGCATATACCTATAATGAATCATATTTTTCGGTTTAAATGTTCTCACCCTAAGAGCTATGCCACATTGCATGAAGACACAATAAAGAAATTAATCATCTTGGGAGGTAGGAGAAGAAAATTTAATCGCAGAAAATATTCAACAATCTAATAACTGAAGAAAACACAAACTAAAAAGGCATGACACTAAAATGACATGAAATATCTGACCATTTTGAGATTTTTCACATAATTAAAATATATACAATAGTGCATAAAATCCTAAAGTCCACCTAAAGAATAAAAACAATCAAGACAAGCAATGATGAAACAGAAATACATAAATAAAATACAGTGACATCAAAAAGTATTAATGTTCATCAAAAACGTATGGGTCTAGCAGTCTCTTCCGGCTGTACATCCTAACACAAGCCTGGCGCCTCCGTGGTTGGCTAATAGGCGAGACATTAAATGTGTGCATGCCCTTATTACCGTACTGCTCAGAGTTTCCACTTGATTCTGTGGAAAGATCACAGAACTGAAAGTAAAAATAATGCATATATAAGGTCATATAATGCAACTAATGTAAAATCAAAATGTTTTGTATGATACCAGACTTCAGGGTTATATTAAACATCCAACACAGGTTGAATTAAAGTGTGGAAGCATCCTGCTATGGCACCTTACAATGAAATATGTATTTATATATTGTATTTATGTATAAATAAGTATTTGACCCCCCGTGACCCTGAAGAAGGAGTAAACGGTAGAAAATGGATGGATGGATGGAAGTATTTGACTCTGTCTAATCTTAATATTTAGACTGTGCCTGTTTAAGTACATATAGCCTTTATATCACGTGTCTCTGGTAGAATTGTCTCACCATCAGACTGTGTGGTTTCCATGGTAACAGAGGCCTTTTTCCCTTTGTATAAAAGGGGTGACTGTGTAAGAGCAAGGATTCCACTGGCAGACACTGGTTTCTTCACTGTGGAGTGTGGAGGGGTGACCACTGTGGAAACAATCACCCACATAGTCCATAAAGACAATATGATATTTCATGTCCAAATTTTGCTTACTTTATTTCCCACTGAAGCCAACACAGCTAACATGCAGGCATGTACCGATAATGTTATAATAAATATATATAAAGTGTCTTGTTGCAAGTTTATGTTTTATGGCTACAAAAATCAAGATCAGTAGGAATTCTTTGGAAATGTTATATGAACATTTATGTCAGATTAGTCTGAAATTTCAGATTTCACATTTGTTTGCATTATATAACACCTCGCCACTAAAAACAGCATAGTAACAAATCCATTCCTACTAAATACAACAGATATCTGGAAAGTTCGTTCTGGTTCTCTGCATCCACATAAAACCAGACACAGAGTAAAAATCATGCATGTGTTGGCTGATCGCATGAATTTGAGTGAAGTAGAAGATTTGTGTGGTCCATAAATTTTGACTTTTGCACATGTTTTGTTTTCTACCACTGTACATTGAAGTTCAAATTAAACAATGAATATTGCAGACTTTCAGCTTTAATCTGAAGGTATTTACATCCAAATCGTGGTGAATGATTTAAAAATTACAGCACTTTATGGATGTGGTCCCCCAATTTTTAAGGGACTAAAAATATTTAGACAAACTAACAATTATAATTTAAATTGCCATTTTAAATATTTGTTTTTTTCCTTTGAAATCAATGACTTCGTGAAGTCTGGAATCCATAAACATCAAGGAATGCTGGGTTTGTTCTCCTTTACTGCATCTGTCTTCAGTTCCTCTTGTTCCTGGGATGTATTTTACCTTCATGTCTTTGGTGACTGACTTGGCCATTGCAGAACATTCAACTTCTTTGCCTTAAATAAAGTCTTGGGTTGCTTTATGAAGTACTTTATGCATTTGGCTGAATCTGAGCAGATAATAATAGCCCTATACACTTCAGAATTCATCTTGCTGCTTTTGTCAGCAGTTACATCATCCATAAATACAATGGAACCAGTTCCCGTGGCGGCCATACATGCCCACGCCATGGGTTGAGGTGGTATACTTTGGATCATGAGCAGCTCCTTTCATTCTCCACACTCTTCCAATCATTCTAGTACAAGTCAATCTTTGTCACATTTGGACATAGGATGTTGTTCCAGAACTGTATGGGCTTTTTTCTTTTAGATGTTTTTGGCAATCTGGTTATCCTGTTTTTGAGGCTTACCAAAAACCATCTGTATTTACTATGGTCTTCTCTTGATTGTTGACATAGATATGCCTTCTTCCTGGAAGGTGTTCTTGATCTGGCCAACTGTTGTGAAGTGATTTGTCTTCACCTGGGGAAGAATTCTTTTGTCATCCACCACAGTGGTTTTTCATTATTTAATTTTAACTCGAAATATACTGTGGCAAACAGTTAAAATAATAAGTTTGTCAATGTGCAAATATTTATGGACCAAAATGTATGAGAGAATTCATGCATTATGTATTAAATGTTTATTATTTTTAATCATATAATTTATATGTAGTAGCACCCTGATTGGAGATTTCAAATAACCATTTGAATTAGTCAAGCAGAAGTTTGTATTACAATTTAAATGAATCATAAAGCTGCTAATAAGTGATATTTGGTACAAGTCTTACCTGAGCCAAGTGATCCGTTCCCACTTATCCTTGACAACTCATCACATTTCATGTCTCTTTTGTCACAGTTCTGCACCACAGACTCTGCCCAGTCCATCTCCTCTGAAGAGCAGTGCTTGGATGGAATACCTAATGTGTATTTAAAAGCAGGAGCATCCCTCAACTCCTTAGGCTCTTCAGTCCCTGGTAGTCTGAACACCCCATCAAGCTCTGGGTCTTCCAAGATCTCAGCACCTTCCTTGATCTCCTTAGTCCCCAACAAACCTGTCCGTGCCCTTTTCTTGCGAGGCCAAGTCCTGAAGTTCTCTGGGGTTGACCTTCCTAGGCTCTGAGGAGATGGGGTCCAAGGCATGTGTTCCCCAGGACCCAGGGGAGAAGGGCTATTAGTATGCAGCCTTGTAGGAGTGATTGACTGGCATATATATTTCTGAACACCTCCTTTTCCAGGTGTATAATGAGATGGGGATATACAACTAGGTTCTCGATGTTTGGAACAATGTGTAAGTGGGCTATCAACTCTAGATGGCTTGTTATTTATATGTGAAACTAGTCCTTTGGTTGCATTATCAGATGTTTCACCCGAATTGAAAGAGTCAGTACGTTTGAACTTAAGCTTAGGTAAACCTGATGCCTGCATTTCCAATTCTACTTGATAAGTAAGAGGGTTGAGTTCAGCAGGTTGCTTCTTTCTATGTGCAGGCGTTCCTGAAGCTTGTGGCCTGGAGAACGTTGGAAGCCCAGGAGAATAACCGAGTCGTGCGGCTGCCTTTCTTTGTTGCCGATCTGGAGTCTGACGGAAGCCATATCTACTACACCCTTGCGTAATTTTAGCAGGATGAGTTGGTGTGCCTGTGAATTCAAAAACCTCTGAGAATTTAGATGACTTCCGTGAGAAAGAAATGTTCATCTTAATGCCACCAGTTAATTCGGTCTTCACTACAGAAGCTTCTGCTATATCAATACTCTCGTCTATGGAAGTAGCACTGAACTGTGAGGAGTCAAACTGTTGGGTGTCTGAGGATGATGCCTCCTCCATCATCTCAATGCTTTCATTCTGTCCATCAATACCTTTTGTTGTCCAAGTCTCATGATGTAGTGCCTGATTATGCTCAGTCTCATCTGACAAAGTCGTTGGATGATTTTGAACAGGTGTATGACTGCCAGATGATGCCCATCTAAGAGTTGGTTCTGGTGAGCTCTCCTTAATAAGTGATGTATCTTTTCTGGAGGAAGAGCCATCAGTTAGGCCTTTAGCTTTGTCACAATTCAGAGTAGAGGAACGTTTAAGTGGTGTTCTTCCAGAACGAGTACACATTGTGTGTGTTGGTCCAGGGCTTTTACTAGGTGTTTTTATTCCTGGTGTTGGTGGTGATGGATGATCATAGGAAAGAATATCTGGACTCTGTGGGTCACCTTTTTCTGGCAAACTTAACGTTCTTCTAATTTTGTCTGACCTCTGACCCAGCTGGGGTTCTTCTCTGCCAGCATTTCTAGTAATTTCAGATACTCTTTGTGCCGTTTTAGGGGACAACTTACTTTTTTGTTGGCTTAATTTTTCGGGAGTTTTGAAAATATCACCCTGACCTCTGCAAAGTTTGCTTGGTGTGATCAATCTTGGGGAATATCTAATGGAGGAAACTGGAGAATCTGGGACTTTAAATGGTTGTTCTGGCAATCCTTTCCATGGAGATGGAGACCAAGTCACACTTTTCCTTGGGGTTCTCATGTTGGGGCTCCTAACAGATGGGCCAGAAGGGGACCAACATTCCACAGAGCTTTTCACAGGGGTTTTAAGAATGCTCTTCAGAAGGCTTTTCTGTGGTGTTTCCAGCACTAAACTTTTTGAAGCAGGAGATCTAAATGGACTTCCTCGGAGGACCATACTGTTCTCTCCTACAGCACAGCCTGGGCTCTTAGGGAAGAAACAGCTTTGAGCTTTGGAGGAAGACCTGGGTGTCCTTGGAGTTCTGCTCCCGACTGAAGAACCAAGCTGTTTGTATGGAGATTTTCTTGGGGTTTTATTGCAATTCTGGGGAAAAAAAAAATTAACGTATGTCAGCATGGTAATGAAAACAAAGAGACATTCCCTTTTAGGAGATTTTAGCACATAGGAAGCCATCATTGTCATATACTGTAGATTACATATTTAGCAAAAGAAACAAACAAGTAAATAAATAACAATAATAACTTATCCAGTAGATGCTTTTTGATTAAATACATACTCGGGGTAGGGTTATAAAACTGTATTTTCTTATTTTTTAAATAAATATTAACTATTATTCTTTCTTTTTTTCCCCAAACAAGGTTAAAATGTTACTTTACATATTTTTCAGAAAAAAATTAAAGGCTTTTAATTTTGCTAATGCATCTAAGTGTCAAGGGAAATCAAATGGATCAATATACCCAAATAAAACACAGTATACGCATTGTGCTGTACACAACTGTGGTTCTTAAGATGAATCTGGAAACCACCATGGGCTCTGCAATTTAATGATTTATTGTTAGAGATTTCATTTCCTAATCTAAAGCTTGATAGCTTAAAAATCAATTTTAAATAACGTCAACTAAAATATCATCACAATACGACACACAAAATGCTCCACAGTATGACACAAGGTTTAGGTTCTGCATGGGCAAAGTGCAAGAACAAAACGCTTAAATGGCTTTAAAAAAACAGCACATGTTTGCCTAACATGTCTAAGATTTAATAATTAGATTACATACATTAACTCTCCCCCCCCCCCCTTTAAGAATTTGCAGTATTTCATAAGTAGTTCTGTTTTTACCAAGCCACCTAGGGGCAACCCAAATGTTATATCTAAATATCTAAATATATCTAAATGTTATATCTAAATGTTATAAACACAAATGTTTATATCTCAAAAATAACTGATGATATCAATCCCATTCCTGCTCTCAGAGATGCCGGACTATAAGCATCCAAAATTTGAAGGAGTTATCTTCAACAACTAAAATTCTGTTTGAGGTTATCTAAACAAAGGTAAAAATTTCTCCAAAGGGCACAAAACATCTCCAAATGGCACAAAACATCTCCCAATAGCATACTGCCTCTAGAAATTGCACAAATTTACATGTACAAGGATTTTGTCTTGGTGTACTGGTGCTCAACAATAACAGTAAAATACAAGAAATAAAAGAATATTAGAATATTAATAAGATAAATGGAGAGAAAGTTATGAAAATGAGAAGCATTAAAAAAACTATAAAGCTATGTAAACTATGAGCATAAAAATATAAAAATAAAGATTTAGGAAAATATAAATAAAGACATTAACTGTACATTAGTGCAGGATGTGCAAAAGTGGGGCAGGGCAAATGCTCACAGTTGAAGTAAAAAGGTGCCATATAGCAGTCTGAGTTGTGTACGTTAATGTAACCTGTTTACGCAGGTTGCCTTTTTTTAATCTTATACTAAATTGTTTCAGAAATGAAAAATCTGAGATATACTACTACTACATAACAACAGAAGAAATCAGGATGGGGCAAATAATTTTTTACAGCACTGTAGGTGCGTGCATAAAAGTGGGGGAGATTACGCATTGTTGTAGTTCTGTCTCTGAATGGTCAATCTTGGCAAGTGAGGTCTTGTTTGAAATCTAAAACTTTCTACAATTGGTTCATGTGGGTGTCAGTAAAGTAAGACTGACCTATTAAAACTTGTACCATGGTTTATTCCGCGTAGCCAAGGCAGATAGCACTATTTTCGAATGTGTCTAACTACAATGTATGGCTAATTACTAAAATCCAGAGGCGTGGGATACCAAAACATTTAATGCATTTCAAAGATGACATCTGTGACTAAATGTGGAACTTTGCATTTTTTTCCCTTCAATAACGCTGATGGACTATATAACAATAAAAATATGCATGCTTTATAAAAGCAGGAATGAACTGAATTTTCGTCTTTGTACTCTGATATTGGATTTAAATGTTATAATCTTATTGTGGCAGTTGTATACGCCGTTTTACAATAAAAAAAAAAAGCTTTTGTTGTGCTGTCCATTTTAGCTCTGTACCAATGTTATTGTGGAGAGGTGTGAACTGTTTGCCCATCAGGGGGCTCAATCCCCTCCCTTTTCCACCCCACGGAAATCTTTAGTAAAAAGGCAAAAGATTAATAAGATCTGTTCCGATCTCCCTGTTCAGCAGTAGCTAAACACTTCACACACACAAAGCCAACAGTGTCCTGACTAAACTTATAACACAGTTTTGGCAATAAAATAATTTGTTTGTTTATACGGATCGAAAAATGCTTATTTCCTTTCTGCCAGCGGAGTAGAACCCCAGTGTACTGTGAGGAGAACCGCCAAAATACACAACCTTGTATGTTCATTGGTGTTGGAAGATTTATTACCTCAAAGACAGAATCTGTCGACCCGAGCCGATCAACTTCAGCGTCTCTAATGATAGATTTGGATGTGGAAGGGCGAGCAGGGGACTCAGCAGCACCAAAAAGAAGTCTCATTGGTGACTTAACAGCCTGAATATTAATAGCACCTACAATTGTGAGCACAAAAAAACAAATTTATTATATAACCTCAGAGAATATCAAGATCTTAAAATTTAAAGATCAATACTTATCTAATATGTGTGTTATGGTCCCAGTAAGAATGGAAAAATAATGCATATCCAAAAACAACGTGTTCTTGTTCACCTTTACTTTCAGAGACTGGGAGCTGTGAGGAGGACAAGGCTCTATCCAAATTTCGAGAGCGTGGTTGTGAGCTTGAATAGAAGACACTGGAATGTCTCCTTGCAAGTTTTTTTATTCTAGGACTCCTCCTCAAATCTAGCAAAAAAAAAGGATGTCAAGATAAAAATAAAACAAAGATCTTAACGAAATGTTTCTTTTAACATACACCATTACGATAAATAAAAGTAACTGACCCGTAGCAGGTTTAACTGGAGACTCCTCAACAATCACCATATCAGTGTCACCAGAATTCCTGACAAAGAAGACATGCACTACTGATTCACCCTTTTGAGTTAAAAGAATAATTCAAGAACCATGTGCTCAATGTCATGACAAACAGCATTAATGCTTCATTTGTGAAACTTACCTGCTATTCCTTTGTCTATATAATAGACGATTTGATACCTGCTTATGCAGGGGCGTCTCGGATACTTTTTTTGTAAGTAAAGTGTGTTGTCCTGTAATTGGAAAACTGTTTTTAAAATAATAATAATAATAATAATAATAATAATAATAAAGTAATACACTCATCAAAAGCTGTATTGTCTCATTATATTCTTTGACAACAATAGCAAATGTTTATTACCACATTCCATCTGTGATCGTTTCCGTTTCTTCATTACATCTACCGCTGATACAGACTGGCTCCGAGGCATTTTCGCTTTCTTTGAGGAGGACATTGTCTCCTGGTTAAAGAGGTTTCTCCTCACCTTTGTCACTTCTGCAAAATATTGTTGACAGTTTACAGAAAGGCAATACATTTGTCTACTACAAAACATTATACTTAAAGCCTGAAGTATTTAGCAATAAGATTTTGCATTACATGCCTTGAACTGTTTGTTTTTGAGATGGTTGGCCTCCTACATTGAGCTTTCCTTGAGGAATATATTCCTTTGGTTTGGCCTGTCACGACAGAGTAAAGCAGTGGCCGTGATTTTCCCAGTCAAGTGCATCAAAAACATTAAAACCGAACTATACTCACTTGTCGTGTGGATTTCCTGGGCATCTCTATTTGCCGGATGTTCTGTGGGGCCTCCGTCATGCTCTTATGACGTGTAAGCATGCTGGTTCTGAAAGTAAACGAACAGTGCATTATACACAATTCTGTCATCAACATGTGAATTGAATATTCTTTCTGTTTGTTACCCACCTTCTCTTTTTAGCGGAGCGATTGCGTAACTCTTCAAGCCGATCTCCGACACTGGAGACCAGGCTCTGTGTGGCTGACACTGGTGAGGGGCTTACAGAAACACTTTCCTTTGCCATTGAGTCATCACTAAAAAAATCAGCAGGCAGGACTGCAACAAGTACCGCAGGCAGCTGGGTTCCAAGACTGTGGTAGACATCTGCCAGGACCTTAGGTATGCCAGTCAGGTACCTATAAAACATACCATATGTAAACATATCATTTCTAGTTAGAACAGAATCAACTTTAATTACAACTTCACAATTTGTATTCCATCAGAGTTCAAGTACTTACAATGGCAAAACCTCCTCCTGCATGAACTTTGACAGGTAAACAGGGTCTTTTGTCAAAGATATCACCCGCAGCATTCCAGCCACCTAAGACAAATCCCAACGGAAAGCTCATTACAGTGGGATGTTATGCTTAGGTTAAATTCCATTATTAGCACATTATAATTAGAAACAAAACAATGCCTAATCTTTACTACTTTCAGCAAAATCTTCTTACCTCCTCCACCATCTGCTCCATATGATCTTGATCATCTGAAGACAGTGGTTTGCACAGCTCAAGTCTGAGAACTACCTGCAGCTGACAACTTAGAGGTAACATATTAAAAAAAAAGTTTTTGCATTATTCCACAGGTGAACAATAATAATAATAATAATAATAATAATAAATGTTTCTGCTATCTATAATATCCTTAAGACAGAATTGTTTATTTAAGATGTTAACAAAAGAGCAACACATACTCTCTGATTTTACTCTCAGCATCTGCAGTACTTCCATAGAGCTGACGAATGGACTGTGTGCTTTTTAAGAGGTTCTTCTTGATTATATTTAAGAACGAAGCCTGCCAATGAAGACATGATAAAATGGTCAATAACTACAAACATTTTCACTAAAGCAGACAATGTCATTACATTGTCTGTAATGACACATCTAATTCGTCTTGCTCACCCCGGTATCAATGTTATCAATGAAGGTTTCCACCACTGAGAGCAGATCCTGCACTTGAGTGATGAGAGCGAGGCTCTTATCCTCCACAGCTTGTTGATACCTCAGGTTCAAATGGGAAAGCAGTTCCTCTTCGTTTTTAAAATCTAGGATAAATTACATATACAAATCATTATTTTCAGATCCACTGTAAATACACATGAGCATTCGTTTTATAGTAATAGTGTAGCTATTAATGCCATGTCAGCATCTAAGGCTATCTTCATGGCAAAAACAGACTCACAAAAATTACAAGAGTTGTACAAATACAGTAGAAATAAAACCAAACAAAAGGAAAAATTCATTTTATAGTAGACTTAAAACTTTTTTTATTACTCACGCATGGGACCAGGTCTGGTCCTTTCCCTGGAGCATCTCTTGCCTCGCTTCGCTGTGCCTTTGGAAGAGCTGGAAAAATCGGTTTCTGTCTGACTCTTTTGTGCTTTTACATTGAAGCGAGCAACATTCAGCATCTGCAAAGAGCGACTCATGGTCTTCATCTTCTGGCGAACTGGTGTACGCTGAGTACCTCCTACAGAACCAAGGTCATTAGTAAACTGTTCGTATTCAACATGCAAACTGAATTTCAAAATCATAAAGGTTTTGGAAATAATGCCCCTACAAATATTTCCAAAGATTATATATAGTGCTGTGAAAAAGTATTTCCTGATTTCTCCTGCTTTTGTGTATATATCTCATACTAAATTGTTTCAGAAATGAAAACAAAATCTAAGATCAAACAAAGGTAACCTGAGTAAACACAAAATACAGTTTGTAAATGATCATGTTATTTATTGAAGCAAAAAAAAAAGTTATCCAATACCAACTGGGCCTGTGTGAAAATGTTTCTGCCCACATAGCTACTAATTTCCCAAATCTATGAAACTGCATTCATAATGTGGTTCAGCTGGACAAGACACAACCAGGCCTGATTACTGCAGACCCTGTTCAATCAAATAAACACTTAAATAGAACTTTGTCGAGAGCATGAAGTTGGTTAAAAGGCCTTTCCCAGTAACATACTATGCCAAAGTTGAAATTCCAGAAGTGATGAGGAACAAGGTGAGGGTAAATACTTTTTCACTGCACTGTACCCGCCATGTTAAATAATAATAGACTGGATCAAATATTAGAATATCAATAGCTATTAACGCTGTACTAACGTTTTTTGCCTTTCGAACCACTGCTGGGTCCATCTTTATTGTTTTGATAAAGCTCTGCTAGGCTGTTCGTCAGCTCCTGCTCCTGAGTGTCATCTTCTGTTTGTTCTTGCTGCTCTAGAGCAGCATGCAGAAGCCTACGGGGGATGAAGCAGTAAGTGGCATATGCCTTAATAATAATCATTTTATTATTACTCATTGTAGAAACAACTCCTAATCAACTTCTATCAAATGGCTCGATGTATAATAAGACTTATAGTAGCCCTTCTAATAGTAACAAATAAGAAATAACACCTCATTGACTCCATCAAATGGCAACTAATCCCAGATTGGTCAGATAGAGGAAACCAGCCCTCTGTAAGCTCTGTTGTTAGATTAGTCCACTGCTGAAGCTCTTGAGTTGCCCATTCAGGAATCTGATGTGGACTCGGTTGTTCTGGGGAATGCAAATGTTATTTCAAAATGCATTAAAAATGAATATTTACTGTTCTAGATACTGCTCCTCTCCTCTTCCACAACATAATTCTTAGGATGTAGCATAATGTGTATAGACAAGACAATCCTAGTCAACTAAGACCCCTTTTTAAGTTATTAGTTTGTTTGCATAGTCCGAGTAAAATTTAATCTTCTGGGGGTTTTTTTCTACTTGGTCCAATTTACTTTCACACTGCACAGATTTGAGCAGACCAAATAATTTATTTAATACGTCAGAAATATGGAAACGGAAAAGATAAACAGACCTTTCAAATGCACATAGAAATCATAGAAATTAACAAGCACAAATAATAAATAACTGTAGGACATTAGTATTTTCAGCTCCAATATAAAGAACACATGGCATTTCTGCAGCGAGCTAGATTAGATTAGATTTCTGACAGCCATTCTGCCATCAACCTTTACATCCAGTTCATGTGTCGAAAAAATAAAAAAGCCTATACACAACCCTTAGTGCATCAAGAATATGGTAACTACAATCTAACCACAACAGAGTTTTCTTGGGAGTAGACATCGACCACCAGTCTTAGAGAGATTATTTTGGTTCACACCATCTGATTAAATGAACAGGGAAATGCACTAGGGATTGATTTAAACCATGTGAAAGCAACTTTATAGTTTAACATTGCTGCAGGGGCGAAGCATGTCAGCTTCTTAGTTACACCTAATATCTCGAGCCAGTCTGTGTTTTGCCATTGGAAAAAAGTCATAGCAGCTTATTAAAACATTTGTGACGTACATACCTGAGGTATCTTCATCTTCCATGATATTTTTGAGAACACTACTGACAATCTCCGGTAGATCTGAGGTGTCAGGAAGGTCTGTGGTTTCTGATGTAACAAGGCATGTACTCAGAGCCTCCTCACTGTGGAGAATTGTCAGAAGAGCCAGACTGGAGGACAATACTGACAGTACTGCAGAGTGGACCTGACCTCCTTCACTGACATCTGCTAGCTGTCCAAACACGGAAAAAAAAAATTTAGCACTATGTGTGTTCAATCCTAATAAGGCATGTCACAAAGAAGCACTATGGCTTGTTTCAGTTCATGACTGCTTTTAAAGTAGCTTATGCGTAGAGAAATGTTGTTACCATGTCAGAAGCTAGAATGAAAAGCTCCTTGAAGAGACTCTGAAAAGCGACTTGATCTTGCTCTGATTTTTCTGGACGAAACAGGACCCAGCACTCTGAAGCAGACTGTTTGAGACGGCAGGTGTCCAGGCCGAGAAGCACGCTTCTGAGAGTCACCTCTACAGGAGCACACAGATGCCTCTGTCTGCACGACACCGGCTCCAGTGAAACACTACAGGTCTGTTTGTCCTCATCTGGTAACACAAGGGAACACTGGTGTCAAAGTTAAAGTACATGAGATTCATAATGGTGTCAAAACAGACTTTTCTGGGGCAATATTCATTACCTGCACCCCAGCAAAGCGTTCCTACGAGAGCCGGAAAGGCTCGCTTGTAGGTCTTTTCAGAGGACAAAATGTATGCTGTACTTGAGCCAGTTGGAAAGGCAAGCGCTCCCTTGTTTTTCCTTGTGCTTGGGTTAGGATCTTTATGTTTCAGGTTCATACCAGGGATGAGTACAGGAATCACTTTTCCAGCTACTGGCTGCAGCGCCTCCATGACGGTCTTCAAGCCAGTGTACTCATCAGTCTCATCATTAACCTGCCGAAAAAGTGCTTCGCATCACACAAAGTGGTTGTTTGATATACGTATGCAGTTTAAATAGCCACATTATTAAAAAGGTTTAAACATACCTCACGAGAACTGCAATCGGCCCAGTGCAGGCCAACTTTCCGATGAACCAGCATGTCCATTAGACCCTTTGGTACAATAAGCTCAGCTAAATCCTTCGAACTTCCAACGTCACCACTGCGCAGCTGCAAAAACTCCATCACCTCTCTTCTGGAATAAGGACATGCTGAGACCACAAACACGACATTTTGTCCTTGGCATGAAGTATCATCATCTGCCAAAGGAATATTTGCTGTGCTCCTGGTTGACCTCCTGGGTCGCAATGAGAGTTTCGTGGGAGAAGTTATGTCTGGTCTGTCCCACTGGAAGTCCAAAAGGATCTCCTTTAGTGTGTTCTGCACACAGACAGCTGGGCTCGGTCGCAGTCTGTTCTGCTCACCAGAGGATTTTTGATCGACACCAACTTTATGGACAAATTCCACCTCAAATTCACTGAACGCTTTCTCCTGAAGTTCTCTGAAATCTGTGCTTCTTGTTATAAGACTGGCACTTTTTACAGTTCTTGAATGGAAAAACTTGTAACCCCATCGCACGTTCTCGAAACCATACTTACTACCCAAGGAAAGCAGAACTTTTAATATCCACTGCTTTAAAGAACTCAGATACAAGTCTCTTGGGAGGTGGAGCTCTTCAGACTGATAGTCCACATCGATAGCAAAAACAACATTATGAGCAGCCATCGTAAAATGGTTGGAAATGCATTAATAATGTTAAATAATGTCAGTATTGGTTAAATCTACGCACCTGGCTCGACTAAACACACATAAAAGTGGAGACTGCATGGCTGGATTTTTCAATAAGTCTAGTTTACTTAGCTGGCTACGTGACATGCTCCATTAGCAACATCTTAACGTTATGTTAGCACAGTAGCTAAACAAACTCAAACACAACTAACTTGCTGTAAAGTATCTAAAGGTCTACATTTACCACGAACTATAAAAAAACAACCATTTTAACATCCCCACTGACTGAAATATACGTACAATGTATAAAACGTTACATTAAAAGCACAATTTATAACGAATTCATATCGCCATTTTCTCCCTTCGTTCTCCGAGCTCAAACACTTGGCGCTTCACAGTTGACTTTCCAAAATCGAGCTGTCATTGGCTGAAGCGTCTGTTCCACTGCGTCATTCATTTCGCCGCCTATGATAGGCTCAGAGTAACGTCAATCAAACCGAATAACGTCTTCTGAAAAAAAAGAGAGAGAGAGAAAAAGGAGTGCTGTTTTTGATTTTTTGAAACGTTTGCGGAAGAAAAGCGTATTTTGGGAGATTGCAAACGTACATCCTTTTGTTTGTAAATAATTGGGAGAATTTATCTTTAATTTAGTAAAGATTAAATACTATTTTACATTAAAATATATCGTTGTGTATTATGAAAACAATGCTAACAAAGGTCTTGAATACATTGTTAATTTATTTATACGAATGGCAAAATTTTATATACATAAAAAAAGTAGTGTGTTTATAGTGGAATTTGATTGTTTCATATATTCTCTGAATTTTTTTTCAGTCATTAACATGTTAAAAATATTATAATAGAATTTTCGGATACCCTCTTACCAATTAATGACACATTTTGTTTTGTACTATTGTATGCTATTCTGTGTTTGTTACTTGCTCTGTTTTTAATTTAAAACAAAAAACAAACAAACTGACAACCCATGAGCCAATAATACGACGAGTAAACAAATACTTGTTCTAGTGAGAGGTTCGTCATTTCCGCTTCCGGTTCAAACGTATTTACACAAAAACGAAGACAGTGTGTGAAAAATGAGTGGCGGTTTGGCCCCGAGTAAAAGCACTGTTTACATTTCTAACCTGCCGTTTTCGCTGACTAATAACGACTTGCACAAGTTATGCACGAAATACGGCAAAGTTGTTAAGGTGACGATTGTGAAGGACAAACAAACGCGGAAGAGTAAAGGTGTCGCGTTTGTGCTGTTCCTGGACAGAGAGTCTGCTCATAACTGTTCTCGGTCTCTGAACCACAAGGAGCTCTTCGGCAGGACGGTGAAGGCCAGCATCGCTATTGATAACGGAAGAGCTGCGGAGTTCATCAGGAGAAGAAACTATACCGACAAGTCCAAGTGTTACGAGTGTGGCGAAGACGGTCACTTGAGTTACTCCTGCCCAAACAATTTGCTCGGAGAAAGAGAGCCTCCACCCAAAAAGGAAAAGAAGAAGAAGAAGAAGTTGATGATGAAGCACGTCGACGAGGTTGAGCCCGAGGAAAGCGAAGATGAAGGAGAAGACCCTGCATTGGACAGTTTAAGCCAGGCCATTGCTTTCCAGCAAGCTCGGATTGAAGAGGAAGACAGACGAAGGAAGCAGACTGCAGGAGACTCGAGCCACACTTCCACATCAGACAGCTCGTATAAACCCAGGATCAAGAAGAGCACATACTTCAGTGATGAGGAAGAGCTGAGTGACTGACTGATGAACATTTTCCACTCCTAAGATCTTTATTATCAAAGATCAGTTAAAATATCTCCAAGGCTTTTCAAGAACTTGCAAGTAAAATACAGTTAAAAGAAGTAAATCTGTCACTTGGTGTTTGGAAAGCTTTAGTAACTGATGCGTGAACAACACCTTATTGTGATTGGAAAAGTTGTGGTCACTCTGTACAGCAATTCAGAATTGAATTTGACTTTTAAAAGTCTGTGTTAATTGTTTTACTCATTTTCTTTTGTATTGTAAATAATAAAGCAAAGAATGTCTACTCATCAGTACAGATGTTTACTGAAGGATTCCATGACATAATGCAATGCTATGCAGATAAAGCCAAAATATGACTAGTTTGTGTTGAACTGTGGTAATGATGAACTGTTGAATATTTAGTTTAATATTTAGTACATGTTCAGCTAAAATATGAATAGTTTGAAATTGAATTTAAAAATACCCTTAACATTAAAATGATTACATTATTATGTACAATGATTCATCTTTCCACAGGTGAAGAAATATAATACTGGTGCACAGTCTTTCTGATACAAATCTGAAAACAAATTAAAATCCATTCATCTGTTCATTTTCCATACCGCTTATCCTACACAGGGTCAGGGGGAGCTGGAGCCTCTCCCAGGGCACAAGGTGGGGGACAGGGTGCCAACCCATTGCAGGGCACAATCACACACACATTCATTCACTGTGAACAATTTGTAAATGCCAATCAACTTACAGCATGTGTCTTTGGACTGGGGGAAGAAGCCAGAGTTCCAGGAGGAAACTCCCGAAGCACAGGGAGAACATGCAAACTCAGTGCACACAGGGCAGAGGGGGGATTTGAATCCCCAACTCCAGAGGTTCGAGGCAAATGTGCTAACCACTAAGTCCAATTTTATACCATTTTAATAAAATACAAGTAAAATGAGAATGGATAAAAAATAGGGGAAAAAAATCCCTCTCAGTTTAAAACTGCAAACCAGTTATATAACTTCAGTTCTTTGACTTTGTGCGTTGGGGGCGTGGGATAGGTTGGTGTTCCATTCTGTGTGCATTCCCACCTTGCATTCAGTGTTCCTTGGAAATGCTCCAGATAAAGTGGTTAATCAAGATGAATGAACAAATGATATTTGACGACATCTGCCTCTGACTAAAGGCATAGCACATATTTAAAGAAATCTTATGTTCTACAACAGTTCTTTGGAGAGTCAAAGGCTTGCCAGTCATAGGGTTATACATACAATATTTAATGGTTTATCAAGAGAAAGTAACTGAAGAACCTTTAAGGGGATTATAGATGTGACCTAAATTTCTGATTTCTAAAAGTGTAGCTATTTAAATGTGACTAACTGTTATGCAATGAATAATACAAAATGGGGCTATCTATTATAGAAAAACAAACAATTAAGTTGATTAATTTCCAATAACAGCACATGCTGAAGTGTTTTATTTGAAATCTCCTCCATACAAAACCCTGTGTAAGTTGTTACTATAGAAATTATAACATATTTGAATGAGTATAAACAGGTGATTTGCCTTGCAGCTGAAACTATTGTCAGCCATTCTGTTATGGAAAATGAACACTTTCTGACCAATCAGAATCAAGATATCAATGGCGCTGTGGTATAAAGATGCATAATATATCTACAATCTTCTTTTAACCCTCCTATTATGTTGGAAAAAAAATGTTACAGCCATTATATTATGGGTCAAAATTATGTCCACATTTAAATACACACAAAAAAAAACAGCAAAGAACAGCTTAAAACAGTAAACCTTTATTATGGCTTGTTTGAGACAAGCTGTAAGAAGAAATATTTGCATATTTGACACTAAATGAGGAAAGGCAACAAAATTCAAAGAGAAGAAGAGAGATTAACCAGTATTTCAGATATCTCAAATGTGGAAAGGGGTCAAATGGACACTGGGCCTTGCACATGAACCCAACAAGCTTTCTGGCAGACAAAGGACTCACAAGTATCCCAAACAGCTGTAGGGTTTTGAAATAGAAGTTCCTTGTAGTTTATGGTTAACACAATTATACAGAAAAAAGGGAAAAAGTGGCTGTCTTTTACAAGACTGACTACCAGTTCCTATAAAAGAGCGTCCTAATGTGTTGCAGGAATCGGATCTAAAAAATAAAATGGTTCTCACTGGAAGATCTGAACTGATACCATGTCAGATCTAAAATGACATAAATGGAAAAGGTGAGTCAGCACTACACAAAACTAGGCAGTGTCATGAAAAGCCATTTTCCTTTCTCATGGGAACAGGCTGTTTACTGTCAAAATGATTGATTACACATTAGACTCCTAAGTCTCTCATCATTCCTTGTCAAAAGTGGCTGACTGAATTTTGAAGACTGAAATAAATCAATAAAAAACAAATGGGCAGCATAATTCTAAAAGCGTCTGTGTTCTTAAATTAAAAGTAAACCCATAGCAGCTTTTTATGATTATTACCAAGACCACATAAGATTTTAGGACTTACTCTTTGTTGATCTTCTACACTGGCTGCAATCATTTCTCATCACTAGCTGTTTACATGACTGACCAAGAGGAGCTAGTTGATAATGGTGCAAGGTCCTTTGTCTAAACTCAGTTTGAAAAGCTTAATGAAGCTTCTCTTTCTCTACCCCAAATATAAACACCTTGTGGGCACTTGTCATGGGTTGGATTTTGTATACGAGTGTATGAGCGACTAAACTGTTACTTTACATGCTCAAGCTTGGATATGAATTTCAGTTTCAAACCTTGACTACCAAAAACAAGTTCCTTCAGCAATACAGCACAGTAACTGAGATAGATTTCCTATACATATGCAGTATTTTACCTCATGACATATTGAGAGCTCCATTTATGTCTTTCCTTGACTATTGCCCTCATCATGATTTGAGAAAACGAGATCCGAGATGAGAGATAAGTAAGTGAACCTTCTGTTCACTGTGCCATTTCACTGCGTTCCTCTGATAGAACAGTGTGTGGGAGAAGATTATTCTATTCTATTACAGATCTGAGAAAGAAAGAGGTGGTGAGAGAAAGAGAGAGCGAGTGAGAGAGAGAGAGAGAGAGAGAGAGAGAGAGAGAGAGAGAGAGAGAGAGAGAGAGAGAATAACATAATGCTCCAGGTAATCTGTCTCTTGGTCCCAGCCCAGCACATGTGAAGGTTCTGTTCTGTGGTGTGTGAGAATCTAGGTTAGAAGCACAGAAAGTGAGTGTATTTTCAGACAGCTCCACACAGACATAGAAGTAAAAGGCATACATTATTAACACAATGCCATATACATGCTGATATACAGTATCTCACAAAAGTGAGTACACCCCTCACATTTTTGTAAATATTTGATTATAATTGAATATTGAATTGAATATTTTGATTATTTCATGTAACAACACTGAAGAAATGACACTTTGCTACAATGTAAAGTAGTGAGTGTACAGCTTGTGTAACAGTGTAAATTTGCTGTCCCCTCTAACTCAACACAGAGCCAGTAATGTCTAAACTGCTGGCAACAAAAGTGAGTACCCCCCCTAAGTGAAAATGTCCAAATTGGGCCCAAAGTGTCAATATTTTGTGTGGCCACCATTATTTTCCAGCACTGCCTTAACCCTCTTGGGCATGGAGTTCACCAGAGCTTCACAGGTTGCCACTGGAGTCCTCTTCCACTCCTCCATGATGACATCACAGAGCTGGTGGATGTTAGAGCCCTTGTGCCCCTCCACCTTCCGTTTGAGGATGCTCCACAGATGCTCAATAGGGTTTAGGTCTGGAGACATGCTTGGCCAGTCCCTCACCTTCACTCTCAGCTTCTTTAGCAAGGCAGTGGTCGTCTTGGAGGTGTGTTTGGGGTCGTTATCATGCTTCTCCGAAGGGAGGGGATCATGCTCTGCTTCAGTATGTCACAGTACATGTTGGCATTCATGGTTCCCTCAATGAACTGTAGCTCCCCAGTGCCGGCAGCATTCATGCAGCCCCAGACCATGACACTCCCACCATCATGCTAGACTGTAGTCAAGACACACTTGTCTTTGTACTCCTCACCTGGTTGCCGCCACACACGCTTGACACCATCTGAACCAAATAAGTTTATCTTGGTCTCATCAGACCACAGGACATGGTTCCAGTAATCCATGTCCTTAGTCTGCTTGTCTTCAGCAAACTGTTTGCGGTCTTTCTTGTGCATCATCTTTAGAAGAGGCTTCCTTCTGGGACGACAGCCATGCAGACCAATTTGATGGAGTGTGCGGCATATGGTCTGAGCACTGACAGGCTGACCCCCCACCCCTTCAACCTCTGCAGCAATGCTGGCAGCACTCATACGTCTATTTCCCAAACACAACCTCTGGATATGACGCTAAGCACGTGCACTCAACTTCTTTGGTTGACCATGGCGAGGCCTGTTCTGAGTGGAACCTGTCCTGTTAAACCGCTGTATGGCCTTGGCCACCGTGCAGCAGCTCAGTGTCAGGGTCTTGGCAATCTTCTTATAGCCTAGGCCATCTTTATGTAGAGCAACAATTCTTTTTTTCAGATCCTCAGAGAGTTCTTTGCCATGAGGTGCCATGTTAAACTTCCAGTGACCAGTATGAGGGAGTGTGAGAGCGATGACACCAAATTTAACACACCTGCTCCACATTCACACCTGAGACCTTGTAACACTAACAAGTCACATGACACCGGGGAGGGAAAATGGCTAATCGGGCCCAATTTGGACATTTTCACTTAGGGGTGTACTCACTTTTGTTGCCAGCGGTTTAGACATTACTGGCTGTGTGTTGAGACAGCAAATTTTCACTGTTACACAAGCTGTACACTCACTACTTTACATTGTAGCAAAGTGACATTTCTTCAGTGTTGTCACATGAAAAGATATAATCAAATATTTACAAAAATGTGAGGGGTGTACTCACTTTTGTGAGATACTGTATGTTAGTGTACATGACAGTGTGCTGTTTTATCATCCAGTCTATCGGAACCAGGAGCTTTTATCAGTCAAACTAAAATCACAGCATTGCTGTGTGCTTTAACTCCTAATATGGTAAATTAACTTCTGAAGCACACAGTGTTTGTACAGAAGGACTTGCTTGCTATTTCTAAATGAGAAAACAGTACAAATTCCCAATCCATCATGGATGATTAATTCTTCTTGCCCCTTGGCGTACACAGTTACAGCAGATGCCTATCAAAGGCACAAGCCTGAGTCATTGCACTTCTCTCAATAGCCAGTCCTGGTGCAGGTCTATATACTTGACCAGACAATTGTGAACTCACCAAGTTGGACTGGACTATGGTGATGCATTAACCCTAAAGATTAAAATGCACTCCAGAAAGTCTATATGGATAAAGAGTCAGTACAATAATCAGATTTTTTTTCCCCTAATCCTTTTTTTTCCAATCCTGTAGTCCTATATGAGTGACTACAGCTGTCATTAAAATATGAGTATGTCAGTGACAATTTAATACACAAGTGAGGCTGTAAATCTAGACTGAACTTCATAAAGAACAGCATGTGGCATAACTAAGATTAGGAGTAGCATTTCAACTGCCTGCTACAGGCATGCTGTTTTATAAATTGGAGAATGTTTTTTCTTTCTTTTCTTTTGTTCAGGGACACATGAGGCTTTAGGCAACAGTCCAGAAACAGAAGAAGACATAAAGTATATAATATATGAGATCAAAATCTCCTATTAAAGATTACAGCAAGAATACATGGGATACATATTAGCTGGTTAATGATGAATTGCTGCTGCATTCATGCTGAGACATAGAACTTGCAGTGTACAGGGCAGACTGTGTGAAGCAGAACACTGGGTTTGTTTTTCTGACAATTTTGAGACATGATATTTCATCACCAAGGCAACTGTATAAAAAGTAGGTTACAGGGCTATATGAGCACACAGAGGGAAATTTATTAACTAGAGCAACTTTGTTAGATAAACGTTTATTAGATCAGATTTTTGCTTGTCAGAGTACATTCAGAAAAAGGTGTGCAAAGTGCGCAAGCAGTACTGTATATACACTGTATTTGTGCAAATTTCTGACCAGCTTTTAGGTGTCTTATTGTCAGATGAGTGATTTAATGATATTATATATAGGATTTGCACAGTTAACACAAACACAGCATTGTTTGTCACAGTAAAGTTGTCTCTTCTGTTGGTTGCAAAAGCATGTTTTTCTGTAATGTAATTAGATCAGATGTCTAAAATTGAAGCTATTTTTAGCTCTTATCCACACTGTCCCACAAGAAACAGATCAGTCTATGGGTCAAGTGTCCAGAGAGGGTCTGTTGAAATGTGTTTTCATACTAAGGATAATGGCTCAACCATGCAATGCAAAAACAAACAAACAAACAAACAAACAAAAGATATATGAATGATTGAATATAGGCAAATCAAATGAATATTTCTCTTTATTAGATTGTTTTTAAACAAATATTAGATTATAAAGCCTATTACCTATATATGTTTACTCATTTCTTGACATTGCTTGACACTGTCCTATTCTACTGGCAGATAATTGTGCTTATTTCAAGCATTATTTTCTAGAAGGACGCAATATGATCTGCAAATCGAATAAGATAGTTTTAAGCTTGAAAGTAGTAAATATGTCTAGAAGCAGGCTTAATGGTCTTATATTTGTTGGATAATATTCTCATTATAATAAATATGAAATAATTTTTCTTTTATTCAGGATATCATCATTAAGATATCATATTTTGCAGTGAGGCCTCATAAACCATGATAGCTATGTATCTATGAAGGGAGACAGCTTTATAATCTGTGAATATGCAGTCTCATTAAACGTAAAACGATTTATATGTTCCTCTGATAACATTATAATATCTGTTTGCATATCTGTGTTTTGTTTTCTCATGCTTTCACCCTTGGTTATCTTAAATAATATTTCCTTTTGTGCCACCCTTTTGGCTGAACTCCGCTATAGACTAAGTAAAGATAAGTAAAAATAACAGACATACCAAACTTAAGGGCAAAGTCACAGGTGTACATTATATTTATATATACATATATACTTTTATTAAAATAAGTATGAAATAATTTTACAAAGATAGTAAAAGTAAAACAATAGTATAAACACATAATTTCATTTTTTCTTGTGACCTTACAAGTCAACAGTGTCAACAAAACATTTCTAATTTCACTGTTATTAATAAGATAAACATCTGAGTTCATTAGTAGATGTACTACTCTGGCAGACTCAAGTAATGAACAAACCTCCTATTCAGAATGTGGTGTTTACACATCGGGTTCAGTTTTTCCATCAATGACTCAACAATCTTGACTGCACAATCATGATAAAGTGGCGAAGATAAACAATGATAAACCATCTGCCTTGTCCAGTGGAATTGTAACTAGAATATATCAACATTTCAAACCTCATGATGAATAATAGGCCTCAAGTATAGCCAATATTTCTGGAATATTTAAGGTATTTAAGTAGTTTCAAAAAATATATATATTTAAACGCTACAACTAAGAAGCATAAACTATTCAGCTTGCTGTCGCTTGACTGGAGTGACACAAGTATGTGTATAAAATACTGTAACTATGTTATAGCTGCAAAAGCTTCAAAAGATTATGTGCAAAGAGCTTAGCACACTGGAGTCCAGTCCAGTATGTAAGCTTTACAACAGAAGAGCAGATCACATGTAGAAGACAGAGCTCTCTCTCTTTCTCTCTCTCTCTCCCTCTCTCTCTCTCTCTCTCTCTCATTGGGCTGAGTCTGAGTCACTTGAGTCCAGGCTAGCCTGTGTTGGTGTGCTGGTTCTGCCGCTCTGTGTGGTTCCTGTGTGTTGCAGGGATTGTGTGCTCCTCCTCAGGCTCTCCAGTGACTGCAAGAAGGAGCGCCTTGCTCTCTCCTCCTCCAGTGGTGAAGCTCCTTCCTCTTCTACTTCTGCAATCTCTGCGAAGGTCACTGGCTGAGTTTTGAAGCGGGCCTCTCGCGGTCGCTTGGGACGACTGCGGCCCCGAGCTGGGCCCTTGGGTACAGGGAGCTGCTGTGGGAACTCTTCCATTGCAGAAGCCATCAAGTGAGCAGGAAGCATAGGGAAACCTACTGTCTCCACTGGACGTACAGCCATCGCTGAAGATGCGAAACGCTGTGTGTTTATCCTTTGCGGTGCACTAGTTGCTTCTCCTTCTCTCCTCTTTTCACTTTTTAAAGATTCCAGAGCGAATTTTCTCTGTTTTTCTTCTTGCTGCTCCAAAAGTGTTGAAGTGTACTCACAGATTGCAGCACTCCCAAATCACAGCGCACTTCAAAATGCTTTATGTCCTCATGTGGTGATAATTTTCAGTCTACCAAGCTTCCCGTTTGGCTCCACAAAAGCTAATGCATCAGAAGTCCTTGGATTCTGTGCCTTGCTGGGCTCACAGTGTGTTTCTGAGAAGCTCTTCTGCTAGTGTCTCTGTATCTGGGTTGTTTCAACGTGAGGAGGAACACATCCAGCAGAGGCTTTTATAGCTGCTTACTCCCTCCACAGCTCCCCACTCCTGGTAAGTCCCTCCCTCGCTCTGTGACCAGTCATCTTTCCAGTTACCATACCAGGCCCCCTGAATCAGCCCCCTTAAATAAATGCTTGCTACAGGACTGCTGGAGGGGAGGAGAAGGGGAGGACACTGTGCATACAGTCATGGCCACATATATATCTACAGGCAACTTGTATAAGTTATATAAACAACAGTGCATATTTATATATTTTAGGGTGCTTCCTGTTTCTTTTATTTATTGATTCTCTTTAAAGCAGGAGCCCCATTAAATTTTTGCAGTAAATGTGATACTTTTGTGACATTAACAAAATATTCTCTGGCAGAAACAACAGTGTTTTTGTCATTTTCCTTCACTAATTTTCTTTTCTTTTCTTTTTTCCAAATTATTGACAGCGTATTACTGACATATATACACCAAGTAGGTCATGGACATATTTAAGTACAGCTTGTCATTTCAAGGGGAGGGTGGCATGGTATCATGCATACACAAGATCCTCTCCTAGCATGTCATCGGCTTAATGAGTGTCATCATCATCATGCACTATGTATCTCTCTCTGAACTGTGTCCAGGTCTGTCATTGCTATATATAACAAGATCTACTACTATGTTAGTCAGGGGATAAGTGACGTAAGGCAATTATAGCTGCGCCATTTTTGTCATGGACTCTGATGATGAGCCCTAAAAAGCAAAGGGTGTACAGAACACACACACACACACACACACACACACACACACACACATATACACATATATCTGCCTCCCATACTCCATAGGCCAGGGGCTGAGAGTAAAGCTGCTGTTTTACTATATGTGTGCACTGATTTATTTTTGGATGGTATTTGTCACTCGGTGTCAATCACTTGCTAATTTCATTCATAGTCACTCACTTAAACATGATATTTTTAGCCACTGTATATCAGTTGAGTGAAGTTTTTCATCGTGCATTAAAAGAATGTGTTAAAGTCATTTATGGCTTGATGTTGTAGCTGGCAAAGTCGCACGTATACGCACGTATAGCATATGCTTTCATGTGCAACGTGCACATCCACACACTGCTTCTATAATCTCAACAGCAATTTTTTATTTCATTCCCCTGACCTGTTCTGTTTTCAGCTCTTGTGTCACAGATCAACATGAGAAACTAAATATCAGACCACAAGAGCCTCAGTTAATGTTCTACTGCAGTTCCAAACATCTTTCCCTAATATTCAATGTCAATGTCTGAGACACAGCTGACGATACAATAATACTTTTAATAACCTTTTCAAGACATGCTTGTGCTTGATTTTTTTTCTAAAACAAATAAATACATAGTGAAGTTGATGTCTATGTTTTAGTTTTTAAAAAATATAGTTTTTTAACACAAATGTTCCCACAAGGAGATTTCATTTAGAGCTTGCAAAGTGCTCAGAGGTTACAAAGCGTGGGAACATCAACAAGACTGTTGGAAGAGGATCCCAGCTGGTCTCTTTATGAAACTGCTAAGGAAATGCCAAGAGTGTGCAAAGCTGTCACCAAAGCTACTTTGAAGAAACTGAAAATATAAGATTACCACAGTATTATGTGTATATGTATTATTTCATACAGGTTAAGTAGTTATTATTTTCCCAAATTGTGGAAAAAAATCATCTATGAATAGGTTCAAGCAAACATGTGATTCATGCTTTATGTTTCCACGCTTGGTACAGTTGGGCTATAGTGTATCAGGACTGACTAACAAAGTAGTAGTAGGTTGTAGGATTGACTTTGCACTGGTGCCAAAAACGTCCTTCAACATAAACACTCCTGCTGAGCTCTGGGATACTAGAATATTTTCCATGTATAATTTGAGTATATAGGATTAACTGTTTTTTTGATTGAAAAAAAAAGAAGCCATTATCCATTCATTTTCTATCCCGCTTATCCTACACAGGGAAGCATGGAGCCTATCCCAGGAGACTTAGGCCCCAAGGCGGATGGAGTGCCAACCTATCGCAGGGCACAATCGCATACACAGATACTCATTCACACACTACAGACAATTTGGAAATGCCAATCAGCTTACAACACATGTCTTTGTACTGGGGAGGAAACCTGAGTACCTGGAGAAAACCCCTGAAATACGGGGAAAACATGCAAACTCCACACACACAGGGAGGAGGCGGGAATTGAACCCCCAACCCTGGAGGTGTGAGGCAAACATGCCAACCATTAAGCCACCGTGCCGCCCAAGCCATTATCCAATTTGTGAAAAAAATGTTGTCCAATCTTATGAATACAGCATCAACACAAAATTCTGTGTGAAGACATGAAAATGAAAACAAAAACCCCCCAAAAAACATGAATAACAAATAAGTCACTGAAAAGCCCAGCACTGTAAAGATAGAATTCAGTTAATTGCTACTGTATCTCTGAAAATGTCAGAAGGACACATTGTATATCAGGTTTCCAAAAAACAAACAAACAAACAAAAAAAACCTTTGCCTGCACAAAATAAATTATTCTTTATAGAAACTGCAGTGTATGATAAACTATTGGGAGGGTAAAACTAACCTCTTAAGAGTATGTATTCTCTGTGGAGAACACAACAGTGAGAATGATGCTATAAATGTATCCCATTCTCAGAAGTCTGTTCCCATACAACCCATTTTGTCATCCACAACATCTCAGATTATCAGAAGTGTTATGTTGCACTCTCATTTACTTGGATACAGTAGTCCTGTATTGTGTAACCAATAACACATGCTTCACATAATCTTCCATTCACTTAAATAGGAAAAAGGACAGAAACAATGCTGGAAATCTCTTTCAACCTTTATGGCAGAAGTAAACGAGGCCCAGGTGTAGAGTGCTTCCAGAAAAATGGGGCACATGAATCATGAGTGATCATTACTGGGCTAAGTAGCAGGCCACAAACTATCTTACTAGAGCTGTCTAATTTATTTATGATTGCTGAACTAAAAAAAAAGACCAAGTTTGTTTACACATAAAGGAAATAAAGGTCTCAGTGTTCTAACCACTCTGTGCAATTTGTGGTGAACTATTTTGAATTTTGTGAGCAGACTCAACAGGGAGGTGAATTCCCCTCACAGACAGGAGAAGCCTGGTAGTGTTGTGTTTGTGTGTATGAGGGGAAGGGGGATCTGACGGTGGTGCTGGCGGTTTAGGTCACATATAGCATTTTGTAAGCCTCAAGTTTCCCATTAATATTATTTTCCATCCAGCTGATTAAGTCCACACAGGCTGATTTAATTTGATCTGGATAATACACTTGATCATTGAACAGAAGCCCGAAGGCAGAGTGGAACACGCATATGAAATGGGGAGGGTAAAAACCTTATCCAGCAGTAATCACAAAGAGCTTTCTGTTTGGGTAGAGGTGTGCACTCTGATTACGTGCCAGTCAGTGTGGTACTAATGAACTAATGATGGTGGGGTGGATGGAAACAGAAGTGAGTGTGAGTCTGACGTAAGAACTGAAACCGGAATCAGCCAGCTGAATTCAGAGGAAAAGTGACTTGCAAGATTCAGCCAAACACATACTGTATTTGCATTAAGGCAGCTAATAAACTCTATTTGGGACTACTGCGACAAAGCTAACGGCATGAGGACCTCTTTCATGGTTTGCAAATAGAATAAGTCTACCCACAATTGCATTATTTACAGTTGTGTGAAAGGGATTGGAGTTGGAGCTATCAGACTTCCTGCATAAAATGCTTCTAAAATGTGATCTGATGTTCATTTAGATAATCATAATAAAACCCCACACAAGTTCCTCTACTGAACTGAACAGAGGATTTAAATAGCCAAAGGCCATTAATGGAAAAAGAATGTGAACCCTTATGGAACCTCCTTTATTGGCAAAAACCTAAAACAAACATTTTATTAGATGATAATC
The DNA here is from genome assembly GCF_023375685.1 of Ictalurus furcatus. Taxonomy (NCBI): domain Eukaryota; kingdom Metazoa; phylum Chordata; class Actinopteri; order Siluriformes; family Ictaluridae; genus Ictalurus; species Ictalurus furcatus. The sequence continues at coordinate 20,154,859 of NC_071268.1, read as the reverse complement.
GGCCTATTGGAATAGTTAGAAAGAATTTTAGCTCATTTTTCATACAGAAATGGCTCTTTTTTGAGTTCTTCAATAGCAAGGTTCAAAACATACCACAGCTGATCAAACAATTACTGAATGGGGCTGTCCTGATCTGCCCGTACAACTGAATTTCCTGTTTGAACCACTCAGATGTTGTTTTAGTCTTATGTATTAGTCCCTACTCAGGATGCCAGACTGAACCTTTTTATATTTTAGGTCACACACTCCCTAACTGGCAGCTGACATACAACCTGGAATTCACTGTGAGAACGATGTCACTGTATATGTGTGTATATATATATATATATATATATATATATATATATATATATATATATATATATATATATATATCACTCTACCATGTTTCCCAGGTGGAATAAAGCAATAAGGCACAGGATGATTTTATCACATCTAAGAGCGTTCTTAACCAAGATGCAAAGCAGCATCCAGCCTCAAGTGGTTTATTGCTCGTCTCCATTATTATACTCGGATAAAAACAATGTGGTTAATGTTTAATCAGAGTGTTTTAAATAAAATTTGTATATATTATTAACAGTATTTGCCATAAACAATTCTTCCACCATGCAATGTAATCTGTTAACAGTAAGCATTAATAGCGTTTGGTTGATAAGCAACACAACAGACAATGGACAGAACAATGGCTTAAGTCTTCCTTTTTTGTTTGTTTGTTTGTTTAAAATCTGCCCCATTAAAACACAAATCAGTTATTGTGATACAGTCACAGGTGTGTGTATATTGATGATTTAACACTGGCTTTGAACACAGCTCAGCCAATCAGATTTTAGAGCCATTTTATAATAAGGGTTTGGTGTTGACGTGCAGCGTATTATTTTTCCAAAACATTGTTCAAATGTTCACTTATTCAAAGAGTGCTGTGAAACATTAATGTGATCTTTAGTTTAGAAACTTTAGTTGCACAGCAAACTGTTTTAATGTTTCTTTTGGACAGTGGTTTCCTTTACAGCAACCCCAACAAATACCAGTTTTTTCTCAGCCTTTTCCTAATGTAGACACATGAAGGCATACAAACAAGGCAGTTTCAACTGTAACTGAATCTAGCAGTTCATTAACTCTCCCCCTTGGCTCTTGTTGGAAGATTCTAGTGTTGTCTTGTGCTGAACTTTGTAGGATGGCCACTGCTGGGTGAGAGCAGCAAAAGGTGCTGAATTCCTTCCATTTGTAAAGTAATCTGCCTGTTTATTTTCAGATAGAAACCAAAATCTTCAGAAACCCTTTTGTAACATTTTCCAGTGTCATGATCGTCCATAAAAACACCTTAAATTTTATTGGGCAATATTGCACCATATTGCATACACACACACACACACAATATGGCCAAAAGTTTGTGGACACCTGACCATCACATTTATATGCGCTTCTTACAGATTTAGCCCCCTTTGCTGTAATAATAACTTCTTCTACGAAGACTTTTTGGAGCATGGCTCTGGGGATTTGCCAATTCAGCCACAAGAGCATTAGTGATGCCAGAAAATATAGCATATGATTGGATATCTGACTGTAATTACAATATTACTTTAAGAAGTCTTTACTCACATACATCATATATTTTGGCTTACAATAACAGTCTGATCCCAGACTTGGATAACCGTCTGTGTGGAGTTTTGCACGTTCTTCCTGTTCGCATGGGTTTCCTCCAGGTTCTCTGGTTTTCTCCCACCTCCCCAAAACATACAGCTAGGTGGATTGTTCCCTAGGCACGAGTGATTGTCTGTGGATGGTGCCCTGCAGTGGACTGCCATCCTATCCGTGGTGAATTCTCCCACTGTGTGCCCAGTGTTACAGGTAATGGATCTGGATCCACCACCACCCTGACTAGCCTAAAGCAATTAATGAAGACGAAAATGAAGATGAGGATCATTATTATTACTGAGCATTTTACAATCCGTACAGAGTTTTTGTTGTGATTGTTGCAGCCTAAAATGCTTGATTTTGCTGTGGCTTTTTTTTGAAATTTGCGACACAATTTGCAGAGTTTTTCGTGCTTTTTCGCAGAAAATTACTTGAATTGGCGAAATTGCAATTGCATAAAATAGTTTTGCATGGTCTTTCACAGTGATGTTTGTTGGTAAATGAGATCTTTTGGCTGTACTGATGTGCAATGCATGTGTATCAAAGAGGGCTTTGGCTGAATGCGCATTGTGATGACGTCACACGACACATCTATGCCCGAATCAGCAGAGACTCTGCGGTAATTTTGAAAAATTGCAAGCGTCTCCGAATATTGCAGAGTTTCAACCCTGGAGGTTCCGATTTGATTAGATTTAGGTGCCATTCATGCAGTAATTCACAATTACAAGGGATTTCCAAAACATTTCTCAGTAATATACTATAATGGAGGGAACTGAGTGTTCAGCTAATTGGGAAATGGCAGTGATTGGAGATGTTTTTGCCAACTTTAAATGAATCCTCACTGACAAACCTCAAGGTGCAATACTACGCAGATGACACATTGTTTAAGTAACAGAAAAAAATAACTGTAAAGTTCTAAGTGTGAGCATTAGAGGTACCACTATTTAAAGAAAACAGAGACATGACGCATGAAACAGCTGTATGCACTCACTCAGAACACGAACTTGGAAGTCTGTTTTTGGACAAGAACAGCTCTGTATTGCAGTAGAGCATGTTTTATCAGTGAAACATCTATTTTGAATAATTGTAGCTTCTGAAACATTAGGCAAGCAAATTTGTTCTCTTTCTCTCTCACACACTCACTCTCTCTCTCACACACACACACACACTCACTCTCACTCACTCTCACTCACACACACACACACACACACACACACACACACACACACACACACACCATGAGTTGCGTCAGAAAAAGGCCAAGTGGACCAATTACAATAAACAACATGAAGTATTACATTCCAGAACAGAGACCAAGGCCTGGACTTTCCAAACACAAGTCAGGTTTTATGGGCTCTCACAAGCGGCCTGCAGCAATGTCTGTGAAGTATTAGGGTACACTATGCAGCTTTAATTAAGGTTCTGCAACAAATCAGTGCAAGCAGATAACAGTGAGAAAAACTGGGAGATTTACTCTCACTTGTAATGTCTAAACGCTTTGGGGGGAAAAAAGGTCGTTGGTTAAAGTCTTAACTAGAAGTTAGCACTTGCCAAAGCCATACAGATAGGTTAAGAACAGAGAACAACTCAAACAACAATAAAAAATACTTGAATAAAATAAAAAAAATAAAAACAAACACTTTTTACTAACCATAGATTACTATTGATCCAAGCAATCAGTTTATTAAAACCACAAGTGCCACTGTGATCCATCAGCTTTAATAAGCTTCAGAATTGTAGCACATCTGAGACTGAACCTCATGTACAGGTCAATACAGTAAACTGTATTAACTTGCACATTGGGTTCAGCATCACATGTAATCAGAAATGATGCAATCATAAATGAGTGTCACTTTTGAATGGTATGTGTCACTTTTTTAATGGATGTGTGAATACAGATGTCCTTTCAGTTCCTACTTATCTACAGCCGTGATTTATCCTGAATTAAGAAGTCTAGTTTAACAGGAGTTAATATAATGATGTAAAACTACTGACTATTACAAGATGTGCAGCATGAAAGCATGCCTATAAACCACTCTCAACACAATGAACTCTGTATGACTGATATTATATGCCACAATTTATTGAACTAGATGATGTTCAACAAAAAAAAAACTTTTAAAGAAAATAAGTATCACATGGAGGAGCTATTCAACTATTTGAATAAAACGAACATAGCAAAATCTGTCAAAACTAATAAGTACACTCTTATATTTCAATAATACTATACTCAAATTTGTTTCAAGCCAGACTTGTTAACCACTTCCATTTGGTTTGAAGTAATGTGTGTTAATTGCCTCCCTTCCAACTCCAGTAAATAGCCCGCAATTTCCCACATCTTGCATCTCTTCTCCATTATAATTATCCATCATCTCTTGGAGGAGTGTATTGGTTCAGGGTAGATTGTACGGAAGGTCAGGTTTATCCTAGGTCCACGGTCATGGTACTCTTTCGCCACCTGATGCTGTCCAACAAATTATGAAAAGAACACAGACAACTAGAATAAATGAGCCTTGAAGAAAATTATAGTCATATCATATACTATATGTATGTACACAGTTTTAGCACATAATTAGAGTGATATTGATCTTAATTAACAGCATGCTAGACAAATGCACACATTTTTAACCATGCATCTCATCTGGGGCACACAGTGATCATACGGTCACAGTCAAGGCTTGTCTACTAAGTGACCTGTCTAGACCAGTAGACTTGGAATTTCACAATAGTGCAATTCTGTCTCTGGGGAATTTGTATCAGCAGCAAAGCTCCCTCCAACAAAGGTTGCCAACACTGCTCCAACAGGCTAGATCTCTAACCATCTATAAATATTTACTGTATTTTTAAATCATCCTTTAGCAAGTTGTCCATGTTGGATTAGTACACCTTATTATGGCTCTGCAAAATAAATTGTGTCTGACTGAATTGTGCTTTCAGACACTTTCCAAGATCAAATTAAAAGCCTCAGAGACAGTCTTTAGGTGTTGCTATAAAATGTCCTTGACCTTTTTCCCTTATTTGTGCTCTGTGAAAAATTGCTCTAGCTGGTATTCGTGCCAGAATCCAAAGCAACTCTGCAGCAAGGGGAGAATACCCTTCCAAGGCTTTTAGTATTTAGCTGACATGACAATAATAACGTAATGAACAGGCCTGTCTGATCTCTAGTAGTTATCTAGGTTTTACACCATGAGAACCATTGCATTATGTATAGTCATGGTTTAAGGTTACCACTACAGTTTGTACATACCACTACAGTTTTCACATACTTCATCTGCCCATCATAACCAAGGAATACATGAGCAGCAGCAGCAGCAGCAGAATAAACAGGACAGCACAATTCTTCCTTATTAGCACACTCTATTCAAGATGTCAGTTAATTCCAAAGACCTTCAGTGTGCTGTGATTTTCAGGAATTTTGACTTATTTGTGTGTGTGTATACCTAGACATCTAACAGTGTAGATTTTAAAATTGTTAACATCTAAACAACCAATAACAATAGCTAGATCAAGAGACTATTACCTGACTGCTCATTTAATATAATTAACTAGTTTAAAGCCTTCACTGATAAAATGATAGGAAATAAGGCACTTTAATACCAAAACTGACAAACAATTCAACGTCTAATCACCAAACCCTATTTAGTTAAATTAAGCCCTTAGGACAGAATATGAGTTAATGTCAGAAACTTATTATCTACTGCTGGCTATTAAGAGTTGAATGGCTAATGATTTTGTTCAATTAAAGTAAAACAAATCAGATATCAATGTCTCTGTAAATAACTTGGGTAAGGAAACTTGGTGTTTTATTCATTTGTGACCAGAGATATAAATAGTGGTTTTAAACAGTAGTTATATTCAGCATGGAAAGATTTCTAAAATCAGGCCATTCCTCTTGGAAAATGCTATTCATGTGTTTAGTAAGTTTTGCATAGACTGCCATAAATTGCTGTATTTTGGCATGAGTAAAGGGTCTGTTGACAATTAGCACAAAATGCAAATTGCTCACAGGCACCAAAAAAATACACCTCAGTTTTGGCACTCTCACATTGGCTACTTCACAGTATCCAGTTTGCCATTTTACTCAAAATTCTTAAAGCTCTTAATGGTCTAGCACAGTGGTCATCAAACTTTTCAAGCCCAAGATGACCCAAAAAAAAAAAAAAGATTTCATGAGTAAAGATCACTTGCACTGTTTACATTGCATTACCCACAACATTACTACAGGATGCATATAGAAACTTTTTATGTATACAAGATATTTAGTGAGATATTTATGATTGCGTGCATTACTTTATAGTCAGGAGACTGCTAGTCTAACACAGTCTGTGAGATGCCTGTATGCCAGGTGAGTGTGATATTTTGATAACCATGGATGGGCCTAAATTCTATGCAAGGTACAGAGAGTCATCCTGCCCTGATGTGTGATATCTGATTGTGACTTTTCTGAGTGGACCAACAATCTCAGAACCAATAAGAAAAACTTGATGGCTCGGACCGCCCTCAATTCCTGCTTGTTGATGTGTTCCAATCTCACACCAGGAGGGCACACACCCTCTGTACCCATGTGGCACCACAATGCTCCCCAGCCACCTAAGTCCATGGTGAGGACTCACTCTTCTGAGCCACTGCTCCCAAGCATACAGCTCAAAAACATCTGTGCCACTAGACAGAGCTCAAAGGGTAGGACTTTGAATTGGAAAGTCTGTCGATGGAAGTCAAACATCAAAACATATGTTCTAATGTGAAAATAAGCATCGCACAGATCCACCAATATGAACCAGTTTGTTGTACAGCATGAATTATATCTGAGAACAATTAGCACATGAGAAAAGGGAGGGTGAGGTCGGGGTGTAGGAACCAGTTCATTGCCTCAAATTTGGAATTAGATAAAAATAAAAATAAAACATTATTCTTCTGAACAAGGACCCTGAATTAGAACCCTTCTTGAGTCCCAGCAACAATTTTGTTGATGTCTGATATGGATGTTGTCCTGAGGCCTAAGAAGGTTGAGGGCCAGTGGTACAGATGGAGTTTGTATCCCTACGACACAGTCATTCGGGACAAACTGACAAACTACCTACACCTGCCTAAGACTTGTGCAAGGTAGATGAAATGTTTGTGGATGTTGGAGCACAGAACTGGGTTTCTCTGACCTAAATGTTGTGTGCTTGTGATTCTGAAAAATGTCCTCTCCTCTCCAAGGCCTTGTTGGCAGCGAGAATAAAAAGTGACCCTGGCAGGAAAGATTTACACACATCCGACAGAGCCGGAGAGTGCTTAACACATTTGGTGTCATGCATAAACAAGGCTGGCTGAGAGTCATCTCATATGCCTTGCCTTGTGTAGGTGTCTTTTGCAAACTTCTGAAAATTGGAGTGACTGTTGTGAACATGCACAAGAAGGTACTCAGGTGATTCTCAGCATCCATGTCAGGAGGGGTGAAACAGAACTGTTATTCCACTCACGATCAATAAAGCTTTGAATTAACTGTTTATTTAGGTGTTATAGTTAGATATAGTATAATTAGAAATTAAGATATTATTTAAAGGACTTCCTCTAAAACTAGTGAACATGCTTTCCTAAAAACGATAGGAGTCAGCCACAGAGTTCTACATACACTGTATGTGAACACTTGACCATGACGCCCATACGTGGGGCGGCTGTGGCTCAGTTGGTAGAGCGGGTTGTCCACTAATCGTAGGGTTGGCGGTTCGATTCCCGGCCCGGGTGACTCCACATGTCGAAGTGTGTAAAGCGCTTTGGATAAAAGCGCTATATAAGTGTGCCATTTACGTGATCCTTCACCAAACTGTTGCAACAAAGTTGAAAGCACACAACTGAATAGGATGTCTCTGTATGCTGCATTTTTAAGATTTCCCTTCAGTGGAACTAAGCATCTCAAATAAGACTTAAGGGCAAAGGGTGCACCAACTTTGTTCAAAAAGCACATATGGGTGTGACTGTCAGGTGTCCACATACTTTTGGCCACACAGTGTAATTCTATACCTGCCAGTCGTCTTGTGTGCATCCCTCCATTATTAAAAGTGTTCCATGACTCAATGGTATCTTCACCTTCTCTGCATATATGTAGTCGCTATTTTCTTCCTAAAACACACAAACTTGATTTGTATATACATGTCCACACACCTGTGGACAATGAATTGACACCACCAAGACACCCAAATGCTACACCCCGAATGCTACAAAGATCAGTACAACAAAACTGGCCACTTACTGGAGGAGGCTTCTTCCGAAGGCTAAAGACTCTTGTGTCCCCGAGACTGAAAGAGGCTATGGTGGGGCGAGGACCTAAAGACACCTCGTTATCACTGTGCCAAGCAATGCTGTCCTTCCCATCACGGTAGAGGTTACACAGCAATGAGTTAAAGGTATGAGAGATCTCCCGCTCTATAGCCTGACGCAGGTTCAGAAGGATGGGATGCCACTATTGGACAGAAAAAAAAAAAGGTTGGTCAGGTATGTGTAGACAAATGAGAGACAGTTTTTTTGCCCATGATCCCAATTATGGTATAATAATACTGAGTATTGAATTTTATTTTGAAGTGATATGCAAAGTAATATTTTTAAATCAAGACCCAAGATAAATTTAACCATAGAAAAAAAAAAATGTTTGTGTCAAGTGAATGAGACCATGTAACCGATTGATTTTTCCCAGTGCTTATTTTAACTAATTGCTGCAAGATGCGGAGGCCCGTTTACATGACCTCTATGACCACTGGCTTAAACAGCATAAAGTGAAAAGGTAGCATAAACAAAGGTGCAGAATCTGATCAGGATTAATATGACTAATACTGAGCCAATAAAATATGCCTACATCTGCTCTGATATGAATTTTTGGGATCAGCTTTTTTTTAACCCTACTTTTAATATTTTGACCAGCTATACGTACAAACGTAAAAATTGTTTCTATGAATTTCCCATTCAATATGCAGGAAGTTGTAATAATGCATTTTTATAATAATCCCCTTGGTTTACATTTACGTTGAATCCTGCTTTTCTAAGGTACAGGAAGAATTAAAAGAGAAAAGAGAACATGGCAGAAACCTCAGGGTTGGCTTGCATCGTGGAGTGAGAATATGTGTAAGGAAGTTCTCCATACCAGCAGGTCAGCCTCGGTTCCACATATGCTTCACCTGAGCCAGGAAACATTTTATACAGTTAGATGAAAAAGCATGCATTTTTGCATATCTACTTATAAACAGCAAAAGTAATTGAATTTAATTTAGTTCATTTTCTTTTTGAGGATTTGCCACAAAATGTCCATGCCCAATCCATGGGATTTTGAAATTCTATTTTAGCTTGCTCCAAATATGGGAATAAATCTAACTCCTTGACCAACCAAGATTTTGTCCAAAGGAAATATTTATTCCTGTAGAATATTTAAGTCTGTATAATGCATTGCTAGGTCTGGAAAGGATCAACATTTGTGCTGGAGGCAGTAGCAGGTCTGCCAATTTAGAGAGGAAGGAGGACTGGAAAAAGTGAGTCATCATGTACACACACACACACATCTTTTTTCACAATAATCAGAGTTTTATTTTATTTTTTAACTTAACATGTTACTGAACGTTTTCTCTTCTCCATGTGTGTCAACCTCATTTGTTATCACTCACCCATCATGCCATAATTGGTCTTCTGTGACCATGGAAGCTCAGCCAAGAGCTTAGAGAACATCCAGTCTGCTTGCTCCTGTGGCAAAAACCCAGGAAGGAGCTGCAGTCTAGAACAAATAGAACACGATGCTTGTTTTTTTTTTTTTTAGGGGAAAAATAAATAAATGAAAGAGTAAAAATTAAGGAAAAAAGGCCATCACAAGCAATAAGCAGTATTTCAAGCGTAAGCATAATGGAGCACTATAGTTTTTAGCAGAGCCGATGATTTTGAAACACTGATTCCTACTTGATGAAGACTCCCTGCAGAGAATAACACTGGGCCTTTTTCTGTAGCAACTTTGGAGACACTTGCAGAGGATCTTGCACCAATCCTCCTTGCACATCATCTCAAGCTCCTTCATATATTTAGGCTTGTGCGTGTGGGCTGCCTGATTAATTTCAGGCCAGATTGAGATGGCTGTTACAAAACAATGATTCTGTTCCTGCAAACATTTTGCAGTCAACTTGGATGCATCTTAGCAGAATTCACGATGTCCAAGAGCCCTTGGACATCGTGGACAACTCACCCGGAAAGAACAGTCGCAAAGTATCAATTAACCATCACCATATTTTACAGTGTGGATCAGAGTCATTACATCGTATGCCGTTTTTATTTCCCTTCTGGCAAACTGGCAACTGTTCCAGGCTTTTTTTTTTGGATACCTCTTATGCCCCTTATCCAACGTACATGGGTCATCAACAACCTGTCTATTTTGTGTTGCATGCTTTTTGGTGTTCTCCATGGTGATGGAGGACAAAATGATTTGACATGCATGCAACCTCATATTTGGTCAAAGGCAATAATAGAGTTAAAGATGTTATCCTCTAATCTTGGCTGTGATTGGTTCATGGAGCTCAGTGACATCACTAACTGAGCTCATGCCGAACAGTTTTATAGAAGTATCAAGGAAATCTATTTTAAATGGGGGTAAATTTGTGTTGACATTTATAGGACTGAAATTCAAATTTAATAAATTAAAAATCTTTCACAGTAGTTCACAGGTGTCAATAATATTGCTCTATTAAAAATGTATGAAAATACAATTAATACCAGAAAGGTAGCATAATAATATTAAAGGAAAAGGAAGTTTCTAGAGCTGTCTGAATTTCAGTAAATAATACACTAGAGACAGCTCATACTACCCTACAGTTCTACCACTTGCACAGTATTAGCAGGATTTATTTTAGGTTACCATAAATAAGAGCGAGCCCAACATATAAAGTCAGAAAGTTAAAATACAGTGTATTACATCTTAATTTCTCACAGAAGAGAGGTGTCACGCAACACACAGGAACAAGCTTTCTTCTTACAATAAACATATTTAATCACTGCTACCTGGATACTCCGGTGGGACCATGGCTGATCTCATAAACCCCAGCATCTCTGTCAAAAAGAGAAAAACAATTTCTATTTGTGTTCCTCTGAATACCCCAACTTGGTTCTCCAGGGGCACTAATAAAAATAAAAGATCACTCACTCGATCAGCTTCTCCACAGGTATCACTCTGATGGGCTGGAGTAAATACACAGAGATTACCAAAGGAGCACAGGAACAGGGTTATGGTAAATCCTCAATCAAAATGCATTACTTAACACTTACATCAGAGGGTTGATTGAATGCATATGTTGCTGGTCCAGCCTTCCATGACCCAGAATTTTGCTCCACATGTGCTAGTGAAACATTTTAATGACAGTATGTGGTATTTAATCATTTTTTTATTCATAAAACCAACTCCATAAGTTATCCCATAATAAAACAAATTTGAAGCAGTGTTCCTGGATCCAAATTGCAAAATGGATGCTGACTTATGCATTTCACTCTGTGTTAGAAAAAGGGCTATTAGTTTTGATGGTCTGTAATAGAGCTATACTCAATATGCACTTTATTAGGAACACCTGTACACCTACTCAGTCATGCAACTATCCAATCAGCCAATTGTATAGCAGCAGTGCTATGCATAAAATCACGCAGGCATGTGCCAGCAGCTTCGGGTAATGTTCACATCAGCAATCAGAATGGGGGAAAAATGTTCTCCCAGTTATTTTGACCGTGGTATGATAGTTGGTGCCAGACAGGCTGATTTGAGTATTTCTGTAACTGCTGATCGTTACACACAACAGTCTTTAGAGTTTACTCAGAATGGTGCAATAAAAAATAAACAACCAGTGAGCAGCAGTTCTGCAGACAGAAACTCCCTGTTGATGAGAAAGGTCAATGGAGAATGGCCAGACTGGTTGGAGCTGACAGAGAGGCTACAGTAACTCAGATAAACACACTATACAATTGTGGTGAGCAGAAAAGCATCTCAGAATACACAACATTGAGGCAGATGAGCTACAACAGCAAAAGACCATGTGTGACCACTTCTGTCAGCCAAGAACAGAAAGCTGAGGCTGCAGTGGTCACAGGATAACCAAAACTAGACAGCTGAAGACTGGAAAAAGTGTAGCCTGGTCTGATGAATCTTGATTTCTGCTGATTCACACAGATGGTAGGGTCAGAATTTTGCACGAAAAGCATGAATCAATGGACACAACCTGCCTTGTGTAAACAGTCCAGGCTGGTGGAGGTGGTGTAAAGGTGTGGGAAATGTTTTCTTGGCTAATCAATCATCGCTTGAATCCCACAGTGTATCTGAGTATTGTTGCTTACCATGTGCATCCCTTCATGGCCACAGTTTACCTTTTTCTAATGGCTACTTCCAGCATGATAATGCCCCATGTCACAAAGCAAAAGTCATCTCAAACTGGATTCATGAACATGACAGAGTTCCTGGATTCAGTGTTCAGTTCAGTGTTCTTCAATGACCTTCCCAGTCACCAGATCTGAATCCAGTAGAACAGCTTTGGGTTGTGGTAGAACGGGAGATTCACAGCATGAAATTGCACCTGAAAAATCTGCAGGAATTGCGTGATGCAATCATATCAACATGGACCAGAATCTCAAATATATTGTGGCATCCATGCCATCAAGAACTGAGGCTGTTTTGAGAGCAAAACAAGGCCCTACCCAGTATTAGTACAATGTTCCTGATAAAGTGAGTGTATAGAAAGCTGGGCTCAGGCCAGATGACACTGCCTACCTGCTGAACATGTTGGTTTGGGCAGAGGTTTGGCCCAAGAGCCCTGCACTCTCGCTCTCTGACGTTTGTCACCCATAGAATTTAACTGAATTGGAGGAAAGTATTAAGAATCTGCCACAGACGCTGGTAGGTAGAGCCAATCTGCCACCTTCAGGCCTATTGGGGTATAAACTATGCAATTAGCACAACATGCTACAGCAACGCAATCTGTATACAGATGATCCCTCCCTTCTGATTAAATTTACGAATCAACAAAAATCACTCAGTCGAAAATTCAAGAGGTAAGCAGTTAAATTTCACACACGACCGATCTCTAGCTGTATGTTTACAGAAGGTCTGGAGAAGACTGTCTGTCGTTTGCAAGCTAGCTATTTAAAGTTACAAGCCTGTAACGTTAGAAGAAACGGACCAGATAATCCTGTCAATTTTAATTCACACCTTGCAAGGAATAAAAAGCCTCACGCGTTACAAACCGAACCCACAGATATGTATTTAACTCTATGAAGCTGCTGCGTTTTAGTAACTTAAGTTACTCGCGTAGACTTTCAGCAAACTCGGTGTATCCCGGATAAACGTCCGGCTTCCTACACACTGAACATTGGTTCCTGTTTAACATACAGGAAACCTATTTTTCTAGAATCAGAGACGCATGTAATAAAACATAGTGTTTTCTATTAAACATATACAATAGAAATCCAACAACTGCAAAAACAAAAAATAAACAAACAAACCAAAAAACCCTACAATACACTAGTTACACCAAATATGTATTTATAATAGGTTGGAGTTTCAAAATATAGTCTATACTAAAAAAAAAAAAAACATGTCTTGTGCTGCCAGAACTGCTTTAGTGCATCTTGGCACAGGTTTTCACGTGTCTGTGACTGTACTGGATGTATGAACACCATTGTTCTGAAAGATATTCCTTAAATTGATGTTTTATTGATGCTGGAGAGTGGAGAGTCTAACATGTTGCTGCAGAATCTCTTATAGGTGTTCAGTTGGGTTGCAATCTGGTGACAGTGAAAGAAAAAAAACATTGGATCAACAGTATATAATTGTCATACTTATCAAACCATGGAGTGATCCAATGACCTGTGGTTGGAGACATTCACATTCATTCTGGAAGTGAGCATTCGCATCAGGATAATAACCTTTATCCTATGATAAAACATTATCAGGCAGCATAACTTTGTATTGATTTGCAGTGATGCTCAAGGGGGAGAGTGGACCCAAACAGTAATGAGAATATAGTGACGAATAACTCATCTGACCATATCGCTCACCTCCCCCGACTCCCCCTAAATATTTCTGTATTCCATTGATTGTAGTTTTTGCCCCACTGAACTCAAATTTGTATTCATCCTTGTAATGAGGGGCTTATGCACTGCACCCTTACTATAACACCCCTCCCTATATAGCTGCTGACAGTTTGGTCACATCCTGCACTGACATTCTCAGTCACCTGAAGAACAGTAGCTCTTCTGTTTTTCCTTTCATGTTGCATGAACATCTGTCAAATTGGATATGCATTTTCAACCACAATTTCCAAACTTTTCTATTTATGTTCTCATAGATATAATAGTAAGGGTCACTTTAGTCAATGTTCCTTTTGAAACAGAGCCAGTTGAACAGTCTTTGACTTCGCAGGGTCTTTGATCCTACTGATTGGAAGGCTGAAAGTTAAAATCTCAGCACCATTCAGCTGCCACTGTTGGGCTTTTAAGCAAGACCCTTAACCTCGAGCTGCGCAATTCTATCCAGCTGTAAGTTGTTTTGAGTAAAGACATTAGTTAAATGACGTAAATGTAAATAACTGAATCTTGTGCAAACTATGCCCCAATAATGAACCCTCTTACTAAGCCAGATATTTTCCTCTTGCTTTCTTGATCCACAATCAAGGTCAGCTGGGCCTGCTCAGCATTTTAATACATGCCACAGAGCATAGTAGGATGTTGATTGAATCCCTGGATCATGCAGTACATCTGTCAATAACAGGCTTCTCCCCTGACCCTCCACAGTAGCTACACTATTCTCTCTTAACTTTAATATGTAACATACTTCTTAAACTACACACACACACTCTAAAAGGTCCGATAACATCTAGAATTTCCCTCCCCCCAAATTAACAGTTTCATTGTTTCTATGACCTGACTTAATAGACCTAGACTATAACCATACAAAGATAACTTACAGGACATGACACCATGTAAAATCTAACTGAGGAAGCATCCATTTTAGTGGTGTCTTTATTTAATTTTGACTCAGTTTTCATATTACACTATTCAGTCTAGTTTACACCATCTGATGAATTATTGGGGTATTCAGATGCTGTTTGAGAAATTGCATTACGCATCAGCTTGGAGAACAGTATCATCTGACCCAAAAATCTATTTTAGGAAACAAAACATAAATTAATATAATGATCATTTTCCTGGACCAGAGTAAAATCACATCTTTATTTGAAAAAGACAAACTAAATTTAAATACACAAGCATGATTTGGTGGAACAAAGGCACACATTGTATTCCATGCCTAAATATTTTGGAATGTAAACATTCAAGTTTTCCCTGTGATACAACCAGCAAGGCTCAAATACCTGAGCGTTTTCATCTGACCGGCTTTGGTTCAACAAAAGTCAAATGGAGAGTCAAATCTGGGACATAGGAAGACCCCTAAATCGAGACCTTTAATAATAAGTAAGGGAAAAGAAAGAAAAAAAAGAAAGAGACCCTCACGTGGCATAGTACACTATTTGGTCAAAGTTCTTTAAAAGAAGAAGAGAAAGAAAAAGAAAAAAGGCAGTAAGTGCATTGCTACGTTTGAGACAAAATAGCAGCTGGTAGAGATCTCCATTAACAGTTAGCAAATTCCTGTATATTTCTATAAGGCACATTATTCTGAATGATCAGTGATTAACAGTGTGAAACATGGCTCAAAAATAATAATTTAAAAAAAAAAAAAAAAAAAAAAAAAAAAAAAAAAAAAAAGCACCATTGCAGATATCTAGTAAACATAAAACACCAAAACCCCACCACCAATTTCATAAATACTAAGAAAAAGGGTACAAAATGTAAAAAAAAAAGAAGAAAAAAAAAAGTTTAAAAGGCCAATACTCAAGATCATTCAACAGCTAAGGAAAAGACAATGTATACATTTTAACTTCTGAATCATTGTAAACAAACATAACAGGGAACTGGCAACAGTGAGCAAGTAGTCAGGTGCACATGTGGCTTTTATACACAGAACCATATGTTTATGAAACCCATCTCCATTCAAATACAGTCTGCTTAGAACAGCAGTGAAAACAGCCCTCCATGCACCAATGCAACACTCTTTAGACCCTGTTAATTATAAGTTACACCCATTCCCAAATCTCACAAGCCAAAAGAGAAACTCACCAATTTAAAAGCCTAGTTTGAACTACATCATTCAACATGTCAGTGTGACCATTGTGGTCAGTAGTTCTTACAAGAACATCAAGAGGTTTGTCTAAGGAGACATTCAATACAAAAGCCTTGACACAGAACTACTTAAACACTGATACAAAAGTCAGGCATTCATACCCATACTAAGCAAACACTAAGGAAAGGACACTTTGGACGTGGTTTGTCATTTCCCTTTAGACGACATCTACAAGCTATCGCAGCTTTCTCCTCCTGAGGTAACCACCACGCAGAGCCTTGTTCATGCGCATGCCAAAGTAAATGACCAGTTTGTGAGGAACTACAACAGTGGTCAACCATCCCTGCAAGACAAACACATGGAAGACAGAAGTTATTGTTTGTTCATTCATCTTCAGTAACCACTTTAACCCAGTCAGTGTCATGAATCGAACTGGAGTTTATCCCAGGAACACTGGGTGTGAGGCAGGAATACATCATGAATGGGACACCAGTCCATCACAGAGACAATTTAGTGTAACTAATCTACCTAGCATGTTTTTGGGAGGTAACAAGAGAAGGAAATATATATATATA
Source organism: Ictalurus furcatus (assembly GCF_023375685.1). Taxonomy (NCBI): domain Eukaryota; kingdom Metazoa; phylum Chordata; class Actinopteri; order Siluriformes; family Ictaluridae; genus Ictalurus; species Ictalurus furcatus. The sequence continues at coordinate 20,138,488 of NC_071268.1, read as the reverse complement.
TATATATATATATAAAAAAATATCTCACTCAATACATCACTAAACACAAGGGTCATGTGTCCCTACCAGACATTTGGTTTATAGTCAGCTTAAACCTTTTTAAAGGATTTTAAAGATGCAAACTAGCATGTTAGACTACAGCAGTTGTATTCACCATTTATGTTTGAGTAGTTATGTGCTTACCATGACTGCATGAGGGAAATAACCATTTGTCTGGTCCTGTAGCCCCACAGTGGTTAGCTCAGCAGCTACATAACGCTCGGGAGTAGGTTTGTCCAGAGTGGGTTTCCTGATCTTGGTCATTTTGGTGGCCACGTAGAAAGGCAGCACGCTCTATGGAGATAGGATTATTTAGGGCGCACAAAAAAAGCCAAACAAAAAAAAAAGGCACAGCAGAACCAAAAAGACCCTCAAAGAAAACATGCTTTACATAAAGTGCTGAATGTAAATGAAAGATTCTGACCTGAATAATAATCCCTTTGCATTTGTACTCTGCTTGAAGTCCACGGGAGAAGAAGTCAACAAAAGCCTACGATTAAAAGCAGTCAACGTTTTACTTAAATTTTTAGGGTAATGGGCACTACATGGCAGTTTACGGTTTTTATATGTAAAATGTTGCATTTAATATTCAAGTAGGTAATTGAATAAGGTAGAAGATTTGCCTTGGTGGAGGAGTAGACAGTGAGCAGTGGAACTGGGTACATGCCACTAGCAGAGGAGATGTTGAGAATCACACCTTTTGCTCTGAAACAGACAGAAGGAGTCACATATTTTTGTGCCCAGCTGAACTTCTATTGAGCCAGACAGACGACTAAAACAGGAATCAATTCTCTGACAAGACTAACAGACCACACACACAAATTATGGTTGCTTTGTGTGTTGCCATGGCACCTGCTTTCACACGCAGTACCCCTGCAGCTGCAGTAGTGTGCTTTAGCAAGCTGAGGTTGGTTCCATTTGTATGAAATTTTCCCAACACTGTGATTGGCCCTACTGATGCACATGATCCAGTCTAGCCAATCAGTCTAGCACACATTTGTTGAGGGAATAATGGGCAAGGCTAATCAACAGGCATGGACTTCAAAACAACATTTTCCTTCCCTTACTGGACTTTAGTAGAAATTCTAATTAATACTTTCGAATATGAAGTCTCCCATCTTAGTCTGAGGACAATTCTCAGGACTCACCTAGCTTCCATTTTGGGCAATACCAGACGAGTCATCTGATGAGATGAAGAGGGAGAAAAAGATTACAGAAAACCAAACAAATTAGGAAGTGTACAGTTATGTTGTTTCCCCCCCCCCCCCCCCCAATAAAAATATTTAAAATCATGCACATGAATGTATGTTTTGAAATGCTTACCTGACACACTGAAGTTATGTTGACATTTATCATTGTGTTAATGAACTAAAAAAAATAAATAAAAGACATTGGGTATTTTAAACCACCACTGATTAAGCAACAAATTAAGCAAACAAAAAAACCCCCACAAATTACATTTAATACTACCAATTTATACTTTTGCTTCAGAAACTCAAGCTGGTTTTCCATATTGTATCCGATACCAACAATAGCTTGTGAAAGGTGTGCGAAGATGTAATATACCCAAAATTAAACAGAAAAGTAGCACTGACAGAACAGACACATTAGCTAGAGCCAAAAGCAAAAGACTGATGTCTTTCATGCTAGGACTCTTGCTTTAGATTAAGCCAGAAGCCGCCTTTGACCCATGATGCCTATTTACGATCTGTTTTTCCATGACTGTGTACAGTACCAACAGCAAAAGAGTCACCAGTCACTTAACACAGAACAAGGCTTAATTATACTCACATTGTCCAGGTCAGGGATGTGCAGAAAGAACTCAGGGTAAGAGTAGGAAATGCCAACATTGTTTACTATTAAGACAAAAAAGCATTTTAGTCACAGTCAACCAAAATTAAATTAACTGACTCTGGGAAATCAATTGAGGTACAATTAAGAATTGGGTTTAAAAAAAAAAAAAAAAAAACAAAACAAAAAAAAAAAAAACACCACCCCACACAACTATTTTACTCCTGAAATTATACCACCTTCATACAATGGTAGCATAAAGTTACTCACCAAGGACTCCTATTTCTAGCCCAGCAAGTGCCGCATCAATCCTAGGATAAATGTCGATCTGACCAAAATCCACAGCAATGGTCTTTGTCTCCACATTATACAGACTTTCTGTGAGGCAGAACAGATTAAACATTGACAAGGAATTAGATGTCAGGAATTGTTTAAAAGCAGTCATGATTTCTAAAGCAGTTTCTATAAGATCACAACGATTCTTTTTCTTGAAATGGCTTTTGAGTTTACTATTTAAAGTAATCTATTTTGTGAACATACTAAAAATAACTTAAAAGGCATCACTATAGATTTTGAATAGTTTTTGACAGCAGGGGGCGCTGTGTGCCAAGAAATGAGCCACATGCATCTTCCCACACCCTTCCTCTACTTCAGTTTGACGTGCCTGCAGCAATTAGAATGCATTGTCCAAAGAATCATGTCTGAACCCCATTCGAAGGAATTATAAGGGGAAAATTCCTCTGATGCATCACACTGTACACCATTTATATGAGAAGGCACAATGGAGAAAGTGTTAGGGGGACTGCAGGCCAGTAAACATGATCTAATAAGACTATTAGATTAGCAAATATGACTTCTATTTTAAGAGAAGGCTTCCGGCTTTAAATAGCTTCGTGACTGTAGCAAAGTGGTTTTGGTGACTCCAAGCCCCCACACTACCAAGGCATTTGGTTGAGGCGTGAGCAAAGAGTGCCAGGTTTGGCAGGGAGAGACCCAGCTCGTGACTACCCATAAGCCCCCCTTCCCCTTTTCGGTGTGCCTTCAGCACGACTGTGGTTATGGCAGACTGGGTAGCTGCAGAGAGTCTTTTCCTTTTTTCACCAACCACTCATCACTGCATGGATATAAACATGGACAAAACTCTTAGTCCATAAAACAAGAGTTTAGCCAAATATCCAGGACAAATCAAATCAGAGCAGACAAGCCAACAATATGAAAGCTTTGCAGACTGAAAACACAATGATTATGTAAAGTCAGTATTAATTAATCTCTGAACTCAGAAAAAGTATTACATCTTTTCACCAGGGAGAATGTCCTCACTCAGACACACACGGTGTCTTCATTCAGGCAGTGGAGATGGGGAGGGGAGCTGACATCAATGAGCATATATACAGAAATCCTTGCACCCCATGTTCCCAGCCCAGAACATTTCCATGACGACAGTCATCAGAAAGGATTCCAGGGCTTGCAGGGAAAGCAGCGAATAAGAAAATGTTTTCATAGGTTCGGCACAAAACAATATTCAGCAAATTAGACAAATTAGGAGACAGTGTTCGTACCAATGGGGTGGGCCTGCCTGTACAAATATGGTCAGAGATGCTCCGGAAAGACCCAGTACAGCAGTGTGATGTTAAACTGAACTCTTATGAATTTTAATTAGCATGTTGTACTGTATTAGGACTAGTGTATGCAAGAGAAACCTAGCCTAGCTTTCAGTGGCAGCTCTACTGAAAGAGCTGCACCAAAGCCACCTGAAGTCCCAAGACAGATACCCAGACCTTTCCACCCGGCCCTTCTCAGGATAGCACTAAAATACCTGGCTTCATTAACATCAACACGGGTTATAGTGTGTTATGCTTTGCTGACTACCACAAAAAAAATTAAAAAAAAAAAATACATACCGAGAGACTTGGCAACATCGTCTAGCTTCTCCTGTGAGCGGCTGATCAGCATTATGGAGAATCCTCGTCGAGCAAGCTGAGAACCAAAGAAGAATTAATCAGTAATTATCCAATATAAAAACCTACTTCCTAGTCCATATTTAACTGACATGATCTGTATGTATGATCTGAATATGTACTGTAGGTGGCATGAACATGTGAACTTCCTGTTCTTCATAACAGATCTCATAAGAAATGGTAGGCTTTCTTAAAGTGATAAATGGACAGTAGCCACTTTTACAACTTCAGCAAGTTGGAGTCAGTGAGTTGCTTGACCCTGCTAGGAAGTATTTGTTGGTGTGTAAACAGAGTGGGCCCTTTTCCAGGAGTAGTCCTCTAGTTGCCCTCCCTCCCATGGTCTTAGAGAGAAACCCATCTCTTGTGATGAGTCACTATGCCTTCCATGGAGGGAGGGAAATAAATAAGTAGAGGAACGCTTACCTCCTCCGCATAGGATTTCCCAATTCCATCTGTGGCTCCCGTTACAACTGGAAAAGAAAACATGGAAGATGTTCGGAAACAAATATACAACTGTGGAACCCTTTCTATAGAAGCATGGTATTGGCAACAGCATGGTGACCATGTAGTAAAAGATTAGAAAAAAGGTTGTGTTGTGTCACACATTTGTTTAAGCCACTGGCCAGCATCTTTTCTCCTTTTTAAAATAACCTCTTAAATATTTTTAAATAATGCAACTAGATACTGCATTAGATTATGAATGTAAAGAATTTCATTCTTTTAACATAGATTGACGTGACTCAGAAGACAGCAGGCATTCACTAGAGCAAAGCTAGAAGACAGAAGTTGGCTAGAAGAAAGACGAAAGGGAGGGAGGGACTGAGCGAGCAAGCGATGACGTTCATGGAGCCCAACAGAACGGGAGGGGTGAGGAGGGATCCTAGGGACTGCCAAAAATAGCAACAAGAGGAGAGAGGGAGACTGCGTAAAGTTAAGGGATGAAGGAGAACTCGAATCTCTACCTATTTTTAAACCAATGTTAAGAATCAAACTTCAGCTCAAAAACCCAATGGGCTGAACTGCACAAAATTTCCAAAGACATTAAACATTCCTGTTAAATGACTAGTGTCATTTGGTTAAAAACTATAGTTAAAAAGGAATGTGGAATCTGTCAGATTCCACATGTACAACATTACTGTAAAAATAAATGTCAGCTTTTTAAGGCCAAGCAAGAATATATGCACATACAAGAGGCCAAAAATAGGCAAGTCCAGCATATTTCACATGTCTGGAAGTCTTAATAATAATAATAATAATAATAATAATAATAATAATAATAGGTGATCAAAAGCAGCTAATAGACCCTTTCCCACTAATCCCTGGAGCAAGTCCACAGCATTGTTTCTAGCAGAGATCCATTGCTCTCACCTAAGCAATACCATGGAGAGGAGCTACACAAACCGCCCCTTAAGTACTAGGAATGTTGACGCTTGAAAAATGGTACTCTGCATACAAAGTGTAAGCCTGCATGCATGTGTGGGGGTGTATGCCCATCTCAAATTGTCAAGTAGGAGAAGAGACAGGGCAGATGCAATTAAAAACTCCACTAAGGCTATTAAATATTGCTTACAAATCAGAGCTCTCATCTGGTTGACTGGGAGAAGAAATTGGGAGGGGGGGGGGAAATACATAAATAAAAATTCATGCTGGAAGATTGTTCTTTTCATTTCTCAGTCCCCACCCCCACTCAAACGTGATGGAGGTCAGGGCCTCTCTTCGTGAACATCACATTCTGAAATACGGAATGTCCCAGCACTGCACAGGCGCACTGGCCCTGCTTCCTAGTCTAAAAAAAGCAGCAGTGAGTAAAAATAGCTGCCGTGTCTGGAACAGCCACTGCACCTGAATACCAACAACATGCCACCCTCCCTCCATCCCCTCCATCCCCACCCACTCTCTGCTTTCCCCAGCAACCCAGCTCACCAGAGCACTTGCTGCACTACATTAGTGCAAGAACAGCACTCAAAGCCCTACTGCAGAATATCGCGCTATTCAACAGGGTATTTCCAATCGGCCAAAAAGAACACAATGAGGACATGGCTAGTCCATCACTTCAGCATTTGAAGATATGCTGATGGTATACAAATAGGAACCTTGTAACTAATTTGATATCAGATATCAGTAATATACAAGGTAAAGCAATGGCCTACGCCCTCAGACTGCATGCAATCTGTCGCATCCATCCCCCCCATTGAATAAGCTCGTCCATCTCTGGCTCTGTAGCTCTGCAGAATGTTAAAACACCCACTCACATCTCCTCCCACTCCCAAAAGCAGCTTATCATGCTTTAAATAGGCCTGTCACATGGCCAGGAAAAAAAAAAAAAAAAACTACACAGCAAGCACCCAAAATAGCTTTGCTACTTATATAAAAGGTGGATCAAAGTCAGAAATAGTACCAAGAAGTTGCACAGTTAAAAAAAATTAAATCAATAGTTCTTTTTCTAGCTCTTACCCAAAATAGAATAACCAAAATAAACTGTGTATAAAAGGCAGAATTACATATCCTATAGGGTAGATTCCAGTCTTGTCAATTAGCAAATAAATAAATAAATAAAATCTAGCCTTAAAGCCACCATGCATGCCTGAACAACAAGTATAGTAAGGCCATAAAGAACAGCTCAGACAGTAAAAGGACTACATAAATTTAACTGTCAGCTTTGGACTCAAAGTGTCAAATTTTGACAGGGAATGAATTATGATGAGAGCTGGATGATTAACTATTCAGGTTCTACTAATGGCAGGGTAAAGTACATTTCACCTTGAGCCAACCAACCAGTCACAGGAAATATTTGCACAAATAGGCATGTATTCCACTAAATGTATAGAGAATTCATGCAGAAATTGACTAGAAATAAAAGCACAACATTGATGCAAGCACAAAAACTTCTTTCAAAAGGGGAATGCCAGATGGAAGACTCCCTTTTTCAGGAAATATATAAATAAAAATGACTGAGTCGTGACAGAAGAGAAAAGAGAGGGAGGAGTCTAGGAGGACGAATGAGAGAGAGAGAGAGAGAGAGAGAGAGAGAGAGAGAGAAAAATGGCGGCTCAGATGGAAAAGAAAAGAGGAGGGGTTGAGATTTTACCCAGCATCCCTCTTCAGGACATGCAATGGGCTTGTTGGTCACGTGAATGACTGTTCTTTAGGATCCCCCCCCCTCCCCTCCTGCTCTCTGTATTGGCAGGCCCACTTTAGCTCACAGCACTCCTGCCTCCACTGGCACCATAGAGCAGGAGCCAGTCCCATTCACAACGCATAGCGCCAGCACATTCACAAGCATGCAGCTAGAGACACACACATGGCTGACATTCACTCATTCAGAGACACAGGAGAATAAATTTCATTCACATATGCTGCTGCTTGGTATGAATGGGAAATCAGCTATTCAAAAACTATAGGCAGAGTTGATTGTAGTTTTATACTAGTCCTCTGCATCTGTAAGTGTTTTATTAAAATATGCTTTATGCACTTCACTTCATTAGCTTCAGTTAGGAAAGCTTTTTAAAATAAATAAATAAATAAATAAATAAATAAATAAATGAATAAACCCAGCAGCTGTCCTTGCTGTTAAAAAAAAATCCTATGTAAAACTAAACTTTGTACAACATGTACACTGTTTAAAATTCTACAATATAAAATTGTTTAGCGTTGTGACTAGAGAGAATAATTCGGGCACTAGCTTTTTCAGCAGTAGGCTATAGATACAACTATCTAATCAAATGCATAGAACTACTTCCCTCCATAACACACAATTTTGACAGGACATCTTGATTAGCCTTGTCTATTAACCATAAACCCATTCAGACAATATATACTTAACATTAACAGGAGAAAGGAGTAGGGCTAGACTACAAGTATACACTCTTCGAAATAAAAGGTAACAGATTGTACTTATCTCATGGGAATTATCTGGAGGTGATCTCTTTGTACCTTTAATAAGTATTTTTAAACCTGGGAAGGTGCATGTGATGTACCTATAATTAGCTTTACTTACATCACTGGTATTAAAGAGATCCAATTATATACCTTTAATTGTTTTCAAAATCTACAGAATATTCAGAAGGTACAGTATGTGTACTCGATGGAACCACGCCGGCAGCAAGGAAGAATGTATATTTCAATATATTGGACATGCTCACTATATATAGCAACTTATTAAAAACACTGTAGTCATAATACACTATTGCAGAAAGTGCTGCGCTTAGTTGGGAAGAGTTGAAGTTAAAAGCACGTTGGGTAAAAGGTTAACTTCGTACGCTGCAAAGAAGCACTTGAATTTCCGGTTTGTGACTTTCACAACTTCTGTGCAATTCTCCGGCTGAACAGCAGGGGTCTCCTGATCACAGGGAGCATGGATACCCGACTAACTAAAGGAACCGCAGACTACGTTTGGAATGCGCCAACATGACTCACTTCAATAATAGTAGTAGTAGTAGTAATAATAATAATAATAATAATAATAATAAAAAATCCATCTATACATACATCCATCCAGCTATCTATGAGAATGTACGACAGTTTGAGGACTTCTGAGGACTGACCCAATAGCCTACTTTTAATTAAAAAAAAAAAAAACACCCAGTAGGAAGGGGAAACTTGTTGGTCTGGATGTGACAGGCTATTCAGTTTGTTTATACAGAGGAACCACCCTCCGTCAGTAATTAGTTTTAGGAAATCTGTCTAAACAGATATGCAGTACAATGTCTGCTTAAAAAAACAAAAACAAACAAAAAACACGACAAAACAACTAACTAATGTTCCAGTAATCTTAAAGTATGAAAATGAATACCAAGAGCCATATGTCTTTGCAAGACGACCTGCCGCATAGTTGAGAGATATTTGAGAACTTGAAACTGGCTCAATGTGACAGGACTGGCGCTGCAGGAAGGACAGGAAGAGAACAACGTGTCGCCTTCCACATGCATTCAGTCACCTCAAGCTCACCTGCGCTAGAAGATGCCTGGGATATGATTCGGAGTTGAAGAGAATGTAGGACAAGTCAAACTGGTCTCCTGATTCAGCGTTTCAGGGAGTGGCACGACTATATCAGCCCCGAAAACGCGACTAAGGGAACATGTAGCCTACCACAAAGAAAAAGAGAATGGTTCTCAGCTGCGCTCTCGGGCACGACCAAGTCTGGAGTGGAGTGGGGTGGAGGGGCTTATTGATCATGTAGCCATCATTGTATAATCAATATCCATTTGATCCAATTACGGTGAAGTTGAATTGTGTGTGTGCCACGAGTAGTCTTCATCGGGCATTTGCGAGAACCTGAAATCTACAGACTCGGACATCAACCCACACGTGGTATGGACCCGCATTATAATTAGGATTGGCGTTTTAAACTGCGTCACGTTGCCAGAACCAACATACGTGATCCTACAAAATGAATGGATTTGGTGCGGTCGCTAAAAACCTGGCCACATGAAACACACCAATTGATTAATCCCTGTCCCCCCCCCTTTTATATATATTATATATATATATATATATATATAGTAGGCTATAGCAGTGAAATAGTTAAAGGAGACTAAAGCCTGTATCAGGCGCACGGTGCCTCGGCATATGCAGACGAGAAATTGGATATGTGGGTCAGGCTGGGCAGACCAAATACTAGGATACACGATAATGAAGATGAAAAACTTTAAAAAAAAAAAAAAAAAAAACAAAAACAAAAAAAACTATTTGAACCACGATTATACACTTATTACAGATCTCCACGAGCTACAGCCTAAATTATAAAGAAAATGCACATTAATCTGTATAAAGATAGTGTTAATCCGATTTAAAAAAAAAACCTACCTAATTAATCCAACTTTTTATAAAAAAAAAAAAAAAAAAAAAAAAAAGTCATTCTGCTTCTAGAGAGCTATATTCACAGCCATGATTTAGTCTGACTTCATCTCAGTGAGTCAGAACCTGCGATTATCTGCGCACAGCCCATGAAGGTATGGCGTAATCTGTCAACCTGAGACTCTCAGCGCCTCTTTAAGGACCATACGTGTGAACACTGGGTAGCTCATTATACAGTTATTCCTTACTTATAAAAAAAAAACCTCTAATCTTATAGTCTGTACGCCTCACGTGTTTGTAGTGTGATTTAAAAAAAAAAAAAAAGGTTGTTCCAGCAATTTGTTAAAAAAAAAAAAAAGTTCAATTAGTAGGTTGGACTTTTTTTTTTTTTAATCCATTAAGTTAATTCATAGCTATTTGAAAAAGCCCCAATTCATTCACTGCTTGTTGCTCAACTTACTTAAGGGTTTCCTTTGGGATGAAAGAATGAATGAATGAATTTAACTCACCTGCCCATTTCCCCAATTTAGGGGACAGCAAATCTCCATTTCCTAGCACCCATATCCTGAAGCCGGAGAAGATGTGGTAGAGGAGCCACAGCGCCAGTGAGGCCGTGGTGACTGCACCGACCCAATACAGAGGAGTCTCAGCAAGCTGAAGCATCTTCACCACGTTCAAGTACTCCATGTAGACGCCTGGGCGAGCGAGCGTGCAGTCTAACCCACGAAATTAAGCGATATGCAATGATTAAGAGCCACAACGTGCGAGCCCCTTTATAAGCAGGTTGTAGCATCACACCCCCACAACTCCTCTAACATACTAGTCTATCCAGATTGAAGTGCACACCCCCGCCTACTCCTTCACCGCCCGAACACGCCCACATTCACCCAGGATTGGATGAAACCCTTGTCCGTTCACAGATACTCGAGGCTCTTCGGTTAATCCATGCGTCAGTCACAAAGGCTCTTTTCTTATTCATCGAGGCTTGTGTTTTAAGGGGGCGGGTCCTGTGCGGCTGTGGCTCGAAGGTGATTGGACAAACATTACAGTGGCGCTCCATTCAGACACTTTCATTGGCTGTAATTCAGAACTGGTTTTCTGTTTCGGTAAGGATTATGAAACCTCCAAATCCACGTTTTCGGTTATCAACCCCTAGTTTTTTTTATGAATGAAGTTGTTTACCTATTGGTCAGTCGAGAGCCTGTTCTCCCGCCTTCTGTGTAATGTGAGGATGATGCTATTCGGTGAGAGGTATGTATATCACATTCATTCACGGTTACTGTCTGGTGTATGACTCATAGAATACACAGAAAAAAAGGACAAGTACACCGATTGAACTACATATTCTTTGTCAGACTGAAAGCTGGGACATGAAATATAACTATTTTTAAGCATATACCCCCCCCACCGCCCCAACTATAATGTGTATAGAAACATACATTCATGATTATACAGATTGAAGCGTATATTTATTTATTTTTTGTTTATTTTCAGAAATAGGAAAAAAACTACAAGTACCAGACGCTCTTCTCATGAAACCTCGCGAGAAGATCTGGTACCTGCGTTTTACAAACACGGAAGAGCCTGAGCCTGGGATTATGTAAACATGGCATAGATAGATAGTAAGTTTCGGGGAAAGCGTGCGTTACGTGATATGAAACCCACACGAAAGTTTTACATACGCTAAAAAAATAAGCATATTAAACGATGCCAGAATTACAGCATGCATCTTTATTTCCGTCTCAGTCACCCAGATTTATCAGGCACGTGGGGGGGGGGATGGATTTCATACCACAGATTTTCTGTCTATCACGCATTCATGTCCTGTCGCCGTTCTTTCTCGAGTCTCAACACGACCTGACTTTTAGCGTCAAATTTAAGCATATAAAGATTTAGACTTTTAACTTAATGACAGGAAACGTATTCCTTACATACTACTGAGTACAAAAATGTCATGTTTTATTCCACTAAATTGTTTTGCTGTTCACATTTAATATTTTTTTTCCCTAACAATTCACAAGGTTATTTTAAACACTCTGTATGCCCCTACGCTGCATTTGTAGACAGGTCAAATAGTTCACTATGGAAAAATGACTGCATGATTCAAACACTTGGTTTAATACAGTGAGTCACAAATGAATAACACAACCCAGCACTGTGCACAATTAAATACAAGCTTTATTTATTTGAACTAAAATAGAACAGCAAAGCAAGAAGTAAAGATATTAAATAATGGCAAATGATACAGTGCCACTATGTAAAAACAAAACAATAAACATCAAATCGTTAAAATACATAATACAACACACACACACACACATTTTATATATATATATATATATATATATATATATATATATATATATATATATATATATATATATAATGATCCAATTTTGTAATACACGCATTTCAACAAACAGGACATTATCTAGTAGGATACACGATTTTAACAGGAGTATTACTAAGTTTCCTATGCTTTGCACATCTAAGATACAAAGAACATCAACACGGATATTACATTTTACAATTCCAGCGTCTGAACAGCGCCATTTCAGCTTTATTATATATATATATATATATATATATATATATATATATATATATATATATATATATATATATATATATATATATATATATATAAGTACATTGACTATAACTATAATTATACATATTTAAAATAAATCCTTTTATATTGTTAGAGACACTGTCAGCCTACTACAGCTGACGTTTGAATTGCAGCGTGGATTATAGTGTGTTTTTAGACGTACACCCCTCGCTTTGTTCCACAGATTGCCTCGTGTTTATTTTTATGTTAAATAAAATCATTCATATTCAGTATTTTAGAGATACTCCACCCAAAGGGTACATGCACACACACACCCTCGCCCTGAACCACTCTCACCCCACTTGCAGTATCGATGTTTTTACATCTCTCACCTTTCTCCTGCTTTCTGGTTGTTTTGTACATTACCATTACAATTGTCTATGTGCCTCTCGATTAAATTCATTTTGGACACTATGCCTGAGGATGTAATTGATCTTAAGCCGTGGACATATGTTAGAACTACGATGTGCTGTGTGTCTGTATCACCCTTAACATCACTATAAGCAATCAAACAATTATAGACAATTTACCTAACGTATAGTCCGACATATACACACTGAAATCTCATGTATGTGTGCAGATTTTCATTATCAGCACTTTTGCAGTGGACAGCGACCTTCTCGACATTAACTGCGCATCAAAAACCTCAAAAATAATTTTTGTAAGAATCGTCCTACTACAATCATTCACAGCTTTGCGCAGAAAACACTTATTGTCCTCTAGGACAACGTTGGAGACCCTGCATATGCACCTATTTAACAGTATCACCCTCTGCCCCTGCCACACAGCAGCCTACTTACAGACAAACCAAACACACACGCAGTCGTGCTCTAACAAGCCACATTCAGAATGTCAAATGTTTTACTTCATCCTCCAGAGTTTAGTTTAGCATACGTCTTGGTCCTTACCTTATTCTGCTTTTTTGGTTTTATTTATTTACTTATTTTTTAAATACCATACGCGTCATATACATCAAGAAACGACTGGCAATGGCAACGTCCTCAAAGTCTGCATACTGCTCCAAACGCAAGTCCTATAGAGACAGAAACTTAAATACCTGACGGTGTCAAATTGGTCCTTAATTAACCAGCTGCCCTCGACGAGTACAGAACAGTCCTAAATGAATTTCAACGCAGTTATCCAAATCCCTGCGCATGTGTTCATGACGGTCATCTGTACAAGCTGATGAAAAAAAAGAGAATTGCAAAGTCAAACGATCATGTTTGCTATTTACTGCTTCACAAATGTTTTTAAAACATAATTTGTAAATTATAACGTGTTATGTCGTGAATAAAACAAATAAACAGAACAGTAAATCAACTAATTATCTGCGTATCGTTTCACATTTCACAACAAAATGTAAATATGACATTCTACACACCAGGCTGTAATTGTTTAATATTTAGAAACATGTGTGCACATACTGTATTACATGTTGAGTGTTTATGTACAGTCATGCTTTCATAGCACTGCCGTTCGTAGTGACAAAATTATATACAGAGACAGAGATTCCTGATCCTGGTCATGCTGGACTTACCTGCTTATATCCACCCTTTAAAGTTTCTGCAGATACACAACCACAAGATTTTGTTCAGCACAGCCTGTCTGATACAAAGAAAACAAAACACATGCAAAGGAATAATTAACCACAGATAACAACACCTGCAAATAACAGACAATTATGTTATATTATTCCAGTTAGTTTTATTCCAGCTCAAACAAACACAGACATTTTATATATATATATATATATATATATATATATATATATATATATATATATATATATATATATAATTATATATATATATATAATTATATATATATATATATATATATATATATATATATATATATATATATATATATATATATATAGTACACACATACACACCACACAACGAGACAGATGCATATGCATACACATGCACTCACACATAGAACATTACACATCATCTTTAAGAACGTCCACAGGATGCAATAATGTATAAAATAATATTTCCCTCTCATTTACATTTAAAAATATTAAACTTATATGTAATAATTATTAGCTCATGATTTCATATTTTACCGCAAAACTTATAGTGCTACAAATATATATATATATATATATATATATATATATATATAAGCAAATACAGTGCTACATTTTCACATGCAATGCAGCTACATAATCAAAGAAAATTCTTAAGGGTACTGTTTGTCTTTACCTGATCTTCTATATACAAGCACTTACAGCCTCCTTATATTCCACTATACATTCTGAGTCATGATACATGGCATACACACTCAACTGAGAATTCTGCTTGCAAATCACAAATACATCAAACTTCACACACATTCAGGCCTACGCACACGTGTACACACACACACACACACACACACATGTGCACGCACGCACACACACACACACATACACAGCACATACTTGTATATATATTTATATATAATACTTGGCAGACATATAACATTCATGCTTATGTACAATCATCTAAATCATTAATGCAAAAAATTAACACGAAACCTGGCTTTTATATAATAAATAATCACAATACATTATTTTGAACATTATTTGGGACATCCTTACAGTACATTTCCGAACAAGAGAATGTTTTTAGCAACTCAGTATAGCTAAATATAAACACTGATTGCTTATAAGGGTCAACTTAATGGTACGGTCACATGGTTATACATATTTACATTTCCTCTAACCCATGTAATGGGAATGCAGTGATCACTACTTCATGCAAGTGGCAGTTTTGTTTATAAACACTGCAAATGTCAAGCTGCTGAAAACGTCTAAAAATCACAAATCTGCTCTGGACGAGCTGAAAGACAGCATGGCAAATGCACATATTTCTAACTGATGAGAGCCAGCCTTTTTCCAGTACAAATAAAATATCAAGTAAAATACATTTTAAATGGTGCCATTCATTTACAGTACTTTCTGTAAGGTTTTAAATCCCACACATCCTGAACACATTCAACTCCAAAATTTGTTAGAAATGCGACAGCCAACACAGACACCAAGAAACACACACACACACGTAATTATTGGCACACTCATGTGATAACCTTACTGTATGATCTTTCACTAATACACAGGGACTTACGTTCTATGACTAAGGCTAACAGACGGACTCAGACACAGGCACATGCACAAATACATACACTCTCTTTTACAGGCACACTTCTGCATATACTTGTACACACTATTTATGGGTGCACACCTTCATGCTCAAGCATATGCCTTGACATACTAAATATCTCTCACATGCAACAAAAGTCACATTTGGCATTCTCCTTTTATTGAAATGGCTGCTCATGATGGTCATGTTGTCCTACGTCTACCATATAATTACACAGTCAGATCACCCTAAAGCCACACTTTTCTATTAATACACTCAGTTTTAGCAGAGCCCCTTCAACAGTTTGTAGTACAACAGAACTTGGTGACAGATTCAAATAATGGGCTTACAGTGTGTGTGAAACTGACACCTTTCAATAGGTGTAGATGTCTGAGAAATAAGAAATAAAACTCTAAAAAATATCTTTAAGCAACTCTGCATGTATTTATTTAATCTTTCATTTTTGTTATGTGCTCTAGATTACAACCTGGTAGGCCCTCTCTCCTAGTCTCTCTAAACTGACATGGCACTAAACATGATTCCATAAAATGATAAAGACTACAATGTCCACCAATTACTATAGAGTAATAGAGATATCCATGCATATCAGAGCTTTTAG
The DNA here is from genome assembly GCF_023375685.1 of Ictalurus furcatus. NCBI lineage: Eukaryota > Metazoa > Chordata > Actinopteri > Siluriformes > Ictaluridae > Ictalurus > Ictalurus furcatus. The sequence continues at coordinate 20,122,546 of NC_071268.1, read as the reverse complement.
AAACAGAAGTATAAATATCTGTTAAGACTCTGTCATCTTGTTCCTTGATTAAGCTGCAGAGATGGCCTCTTGACATATGGAGCTGAGATAAAGAGATTGCACAAGGCAGATCCAACTTCTTGTGGATTTTCTTTAATGGCTTCCTGCAAAAACATGAACAGAACACATTCAAAATATGAAGTTTTTCACTTTTCCTACTTTTTCCAACAACATCCTTTTAAAAAATACATCCATTTTCTATACTGTTTATCTTACAGGGGCATGGGGAACCTGGAGCCTATACCAGGGAGCATGGGGCACAAGGTGGGGTACACCCTGGATGGGGTGCCAATCCATCACAGGGCACAATCACATACACATTCACATTCACATTCATGGCACTACGGCCACTTTGGACATGCCAATCAACCTACCATGCATGGTCTTTGGACTGGGGGAGGAAACCAGAGTACCTGTAGGAAACCTCCATAGCACGGGGAGAACATGCAAACTCCACACACACAGGGTCGTGTATATACAGTATATATACACAGTACTGTGCAAAAGGTTTAGGCACATGCTGTAGAGCAAAGATGCTTTCAAAATAATTAAATAAATGTTTCTACATTTAAAAAAATAAAATAAAGAGCAGTGAACAGTAAATGAAACAAAGTCAATATTTGGTGTGACAAAAAAAATTAAAAATAGTCTCTAGTACAATTTGTGGAGATTTATAAGGAAATGAGCTGTAAGTTTTTCTGGAGACTTTGACTGTCACACTTGCTTCTTATTTTTGCAGCAAAACCCAGCAGCCTTCATTATGTTTTTTTGTCTGAAAAGTGTCTCTTACATAATATGCTGCTTCCTTTAATGTCATGCAAACATTTTTCTGTAACATTTAATTTTGTGCAAGAAAACCAATGCTTGGAAATCTAACGTGTTTTTGTACTGACTTCATAATGTTGAAGTAATAAAATAAAAATCTATAACAAAGTTTGTACTAAAAAAATATAGGTGCCTAAAACTTTTGCCTAGTACTGTATGTATGTATATATATATATATATATATATATATATATATATATATATATATATATACACACACATACATATATATATATATATATATATATATATATATATATATATATATAATGTTGCTTAAGCAGCAGTACTTTAACAGACATTAGGATGACATTCATGTTATTGAGGTATTAAAATGAAAGCAACAGATTACCAGTAGATAGATACCACAAGTATTTTTTATACTTGATATTTTCTGACTAGACTATGAGGCATTGTATACCGGATTAAAGCTAAACCTATACTGTTAAATTGTATTTGTTTGACTCAGATTGAAACAATTGTGTTTAAAATCAATAAAACCAGAGTTGTGACACAAAAACCACAGACTGACAATTACTTTAGTGTAAAATATGCACTTTAAGCACTTAATTAAATGTTGAGCACTAAAAAACAAACAGTGCCAAACATAATAAAGGCACTACTCCTGCATTGAAACAGCCTCAGTGACACTTCTCCCTATTAGGAGGAGACAAATAATAGGATTTATG